>NC_056744.1:991961457-992162266 GCF_019279795.1 Protopterus annectens
CTTAGGTGGGGTGCCAGTTTGTTCTGTAGATCATGTAGAATGCAGCCTGGGATGTTGTCTGGCCCCATGAATGCTGTGTTCTTTGGTTTGGAGAGTGTGGTTTTTACCTGTGCAGCCATGATTACAGGAACTTTTCATTATTCTGGTACAGAGATGGGCCCTTTAGGGAGTGAGAAGGGGGGTAAAGTTAGCACTGAACGTATCTGCCAGGATGTTGGCAATATCAGTTGGTTCTGTATATTTAGTGTCATTGTGCTGTAACTCAGAGCAGATCTGAGTGTTGCCATTGAATGCTTTGTGGTTGTCTTTAGAATCAGTGGTGAATTTGTTTTCATAACTACCTTTGGAGGATTTTATGAGGGATCTCAGCTTCTTACTGAGGCTGACCAGGGAGTTCCTCCAATCATGGGATTTTACACTTTTTTGCAATAGTTTCTTTCTTCTGTTGTAGAGTTTGTTTATAGCAGGGGACCACTGGATTGGCTTCCTTTTTTTGGAGGATAGCATCTTGGTTCTGTTAGGGATTGCATGATCCATGCACTCGTGTAAGTGCTTATAAAGTGCATTTGTGTAGGATTCAGCAGTCGTACCTCTATTGTCCATCTGCATGGGTGTCATGAAGTTTGCCACTTCTGTCTTAAGAAGCGTGAAGCTGGCTTTGGAGAAATTATTTACTGTGGTTTCCTTAATGGGGGGTGAGGGTGGGATGTGGATTTGTAGGGTGATTAGCTTATGGTTGGATCTGACCAACGAGGAATTGACCTCTGGTGTGGAACACCGGTTGCCCATGTTGGTAATGACGAGGTCTAGGATATTGCTTCCTCTGGTGTGGGTGTGGATAAGTTGATCCAAGGCATGAGTAGTTTTCCCAGTTAATGGTGGGGTAGTTGAAATTGCCCATTATTAGGGTGTTAGGTTGTACCCTAATATTTTCCAGTGTATCAAGAAATGAGGAGTAGGAATCCTGGGGCATGGTAGGGGATCTGTAGCAAGCTACAGTTTGGATTGCGGTCTTGCCCAGAGTTAGTTGCACATGGATAATCTCGGACGCATTATGCGGTGCAATTAGCCTGGAGGTGTGGATATCCTTAATGAATATGGACACACCTCCACCTTCAGTGTTTTGATCCAGGTTAGGTGGCTGAAAGGAGTGGTATGAATTATAGCCTGGTAATGCAGGGTTGCTCTCTGGAGCATTGAACCTGGTCTCTGTCACTGCACAGATGTCAATGTTCTCCATTTTAAGGAGTGCATCGAGTGAGTGCATTTTGAGGTTTCGACTTCTAGCATTGAGTAGCATTACCCTCAGATTTTGCTTGCTTGTACCTGTTATGGTGGTGAATTTGTCATTTGAACCTTGCCTAAAAAAACGGCACTATTGGGATGGCAAGAGCCTTAGCCAGTATCCGGAATTCCAAGGGTGACAGGTGCAGGCCATCTCTGGCAAAGCATCGTGGTCTGTTGATCATGTCATCATAGGCAGACAGATACTGGATCCCCTTAGAATGACACCAGAAGCTTAGCCAATTGTTGAAGTCAATTATTTTGTCCTTGTACTGTGGTATCATTCTGGGTGATGGCAGGATGCTACTCAGGGCTGGAGTCATCCCTGCCTGGGCTACAAGATCAGTCAGCTCCTCCATGTCTCTTTTCATGTAGTCCAGGGAGGTATGTCTCAAGTCATTCACACCAACATGGACAATTACAGAGTCATATTTGTACTTGTTGTGGCGTGACCTGAGTGCGTGCATGTGGCAGATCCTGGCACCCGACAGGCAACTGACAGTAACGTTCTCCTTGTTTAGCTGGGTGAATGGAACAATAGTGTGCCTGTCTATAGAGTCATCTATGACTAGAGTGTTGGGTATGTTGTTATGCCTTATGGGCTGTGGTTGAGTGGCACACTGAGTTTGTGAGCTATGTGTCATTTGAGTTGTGTTGGGGGTGGAGGTTGCTTGCGTTTCTGCTTTGGAGTTCCCTGTTGCTTGGGCATATTTTTGAGAGCCTCCATGAATGTAGGTGTGTGTTTTGTGTTTCTATGTGTGTGTTTTGATGGTGTAGGTTTTGAGGGACTATGTGATGAGTGTGGTGTGGTGCAAGTGTCTATTCAAGTCTTGGGTGAAGAGAGCTTTCCATCCAGTTTGGTTATATAAGTGCATCTCTCACAGGTTGTAGTGATGGGTGGTAGGAGGAGAGGGTTGTCTGTGTACATGAGGCAATTGCTGCATTGCCCCGAGATGCCCAGATTCATCAGGTAGACAGGAGAAAACACCAGGAGCTGACTCTTAGACATGCCTGGATAGGTGCTTATTTATTAAGTACTAAAAACTGTTTTCCTCTAGACAAGTGAGGAAAGTTGAGTGCTGTAATAATTTGTAGCTTATTGAGTGCATACAACGAGTTCTGAACAAGTGCTGAGCTCAAATAAACAGATTTGATTGATAAAACTAAAATCTGGCTAGTTCTAAGGAAAAATTCGAAGAGCAGACTTTATGGCATTGGGAATATGGGAATAGTTTAACCCTAGCTAAGCGGCGCTGCATAAAGTGTTTTTTTTTTTGTAGATAAGCTACCTAGTGCTTACCACTCTCACTGATAAGCTAGAAGGCTTCCCTCCACACAGAAAGGCTTGGGGGCTCAGAAACATACAAACAGTCCTGGATACAGCAAAGCTGTATCTGGACTAGACTACTTACAGGAAAGGCAGGAAACAAGCTTAGATTTTTTTTTTAAAGTGGAAAGGGAGAAATGGGTTGGCCTTCTCAAATGTTCTCCCTGTATTAGGTAGAATAAGGTAATGACATTAGACTGTGAGGAGTGTCCCAGATATTTACAGTAGGGGGTGGGCAACTGCAAAGCCACTAAGTATAAGAACAGGATACCAATAGGGAGTGAGGGTGGGAAACAAAAATCAGAGCAAACAAACCCAAACAGATGCTTAACAATTGTAGAAAAGTTCCAGTTAATACCTCACACACAGTGAAACTAGCTAGGAAAGTATGCAGCAGACAATAAAAGTGCTATAAATAACTTGTAAAAATAAGCAAAACAACAGGATACTTAATGTTATATATCACAGATCAGTTTGCTCAGTGCCCTTCCTCCAATTAGCTCAGTGTGAAATGGCAGAAACACTCACAAGTTAACTTCTTCAGCAACAGAAAGATGAAACCTTTAACAACTTTAAAAAAGCTCGAAAGAACCAATGAGGTGCTTACTCCAAGCCATAGTCCAGGTAACCCCAATCAGCCAATGACCATAAACACTTCCCTCTCACTGAAATGCCAGACTGGCTTTGGCTAAACTAAGATGGCCTGGAACATGTGCTCATACATACAGTCTCTACCAACAAACAACTAGGCCCAAAACAGAAGCCTGAATATGGACAATGCTACAACTACCCACATTACTTAGGTAGAAAAAAACTGCAGAAATGTTTATCACAGCAGAAAAGTAGCAGTGAGCATTTAAATGAAAATTTTAAACAGATAAAGGAGCCTCCAGGAAGGCATCCATGCTGGAGTTTCCACATGGATGCCTTCCTGGATGTTTTTCCAAGAGAGTGTGATTTGTGCTGATTATCATGGCTGGTGACACCACATCACTAGAGTGAGCAATCTAGCAGCATTTAAAATAGAACAGGGATTAGGGGTAAGGGACCCACTAGCTACAAGGGATACTACATTTGTGTTAGAAAGGCACCAACAGTATCACTGGAATCAGGGGGTTAGGGTGGGGGACACAAGCCACCATGGATAATACACTTCTGTCATAGCATCAGCATCAACAACAGTACAGAAGAGTGGGAGAAAACACTAGCCACTAGGGATAATACACTTGTGCCATAATAGCACCAAACCTAATATGGGGATTGGGGAGTGGGGGAACCACTAGTCACATGAGATAATACATTTGTGCCACAACAGAATTACAGGGATCTGGTGGAGGGTGGAAACACTAGCAAATACTAGCTAACAGGGATAATATATTTGTGTCATAATGGCAACCACTGCAGTACAGGGATCTGAGGGTGGGGGGAACATTAGCCACCAGTGAGTATTCTGAACTCTTGTGCCTTAACAGTACTTAAACTAAGGCACAGATACAAGGACTCTGGTGTGTGTGTGTGTGTGTGTGTGTGTGTGTGTGTGTGTGTGTGTGTGTGTGTGTGTGTGTGTGTGTGTTTGTGTGTGTGTTTGAATGTGTACTTGTATGTGCGGGAGGATAACTGGAGAAGATGTCAATGCCTACATGATGTGGCTGCAACATTTAACAACTGCGATGTGCAGGTCAACAATGAGATGCACATTGTGGTAGTTGGATTCAGAAACATGCAATTTAGCTGATAATGGGATATTTCCTCACTGAGGGTAACATGAAAAAAAGAAGTTATGTCTTACCATAATGTCCCATCTGTATTGCAGATCCTCGTTCAGTCATTATGTGTGAGTAGTCGGTTCAGACCTCGGAACCAATTCGGCCATCTTCCAAGCTCACATCAGCTACAAACTCTCGAGCTAAAAATTCTTATCCAGAATCCCCCTCTCCCTGTTACCTCAGATTGAGTTTGCAAGTCAAAAGAAGGTAGAGGCTACCTCTGGTCAAATGTCCTAACAGAACCAGATGGTAAGATCCACTAGAAGCCACAGGAGGAGGAAGGAGGGAAGGTCGTAATGACTGAACGAGGATCAACAATGCAGATGGAGCATTATGGTAAGACATAACTTCTTTATCTGATATTGTTAATCCTCGTTCATTCCTTACTTGTGGGACAGAGTCCCCAGCTACCTTTATTCCTGGGAGGCTCTCAAGGAAGGACATTCTGGAACCAAAGAATGCTCTTCCCCAGGATGTCAAATCCAATTTGTAATGATTGATGAAGGTATGAGGGCTAGCCAAAGTTGCAGCTGCACAAATGTCATGTAAAGAGGCTCTGGCATGGAAGGCAGCAAAAGTTGCAACCAACCTTGTAGAATGAGCCTTTATGGTAGTAGTTAATGGAATATTACGTTTTCTATAAATGAAGGTTATGCATTTAGCCAATGTGACCTTAGCAACAGCACATCCTAATCTAGGTCCAGAATAGGCCAAAAATAACTGGTCTGATTTACAAGAAGCCTTAGTCCTGTTCAAGTAGAAGTGAATTTGCCTGTGAATATCTAGGGTATGTAGGTAATACTCTCCTCTGTTTGAATGACTGGGGAAGAAAACTGGCAATTCAGTGGTTTGATTAATGGACATTTCAGAGATCACTTTTGGCAGAAAGGAAAGATTACTTCTCAATGACACTCGATCGCTATGAAAAATCAAATATGGTCTCTTGATGCATAAGGCTTGAAGCTCAGAGATATGCCTGGCAGAAGTAATGGTGACCAAAAACAAGGTTTTCCATGACAAATATTTGAGGTCGCAAGAAGAAGCTGGTTCGAAAGGTGGCATTGTCAAAGCTTGTAGGACTAATGACAGGTCCCATGGTTGAGTAGGTTCTCTAAAAGGGGGTTTTAGATGATTCATGCCTTTTATGAAAGTCTTGCATAATTTGTGTGACATAAGAAAAGAGTTTTGGACACCATCATGAAAATTAGATATTGCAGCCAAATGAAGTCTAATGGTAGAGGCAGATAGACTGGATTGAAATAGGGTAGACAGATATTCCAGTACTATCGACACTGGTGCTGAAAAAGGATCTACCTGTTTTTCTTTCAGCCAAATAGTAAATCTTTTCCACTTGCTGAGATATGTAATTTTGGTGGAAGACTTATGAGATGCAATAAGATGTCACAAACTGGCAAAGAAAGATTATTCTGCCTGGCAATCAAAGGAACTGGAGGAGCCAAGCTGTGAGCTTCAGGCTGTTCAAGTTGGGGTGAATCAGATTCTGTGGATGGGAGATCAACCCCGGGGCTGGATGGAGAATCCATGGTTGATCTAGCAGGTGAGGCCAAAGGAAGGGGAACCAAATCTGACAAGGCCAATATAGTGCTATGAGGATTACTTTGCTCTTCAACTGGCAGGCTTTCTTCAGAAACTGGGGAATGAGGGAGAGAGGTGGAAATGCATAAAGTAGACCTGAGGGCCAATCGTGTACTAGAGCATCCCTGGATGACTGTCCCAGTGGGGGAATCAGGGCAAAATAGTTGCTGCATTTGTAGTTGGTTGGGAAAGCAAAGAGGTCGCAGCAAGGAAGACTCCAGTGGTTGAAAATCTCCACCGCTATCAAGGGATTCAGGGACTACTTGTGAGGTTGTAGAATACACTTGCTGAGTCTGGCTGCTATCACGTTGGAACTCCCGAGAATGTGCGTTGCTAGAAGAAAGCGGTTGGTAGCCATCGCCCATTGCCATATCCTCATGGCCTCTCGACAGAGTGGGTAAGATTTGGTTCCACCTTGTTTGTTGATGTACCAGACCACCGCCATGTTGTCTGATCATATCACAATAGTCCCAGACAGCAGCAGGGGATGGAATGCTTGCAACACCAGAAGCACCACCCTCAGCTCTAGAACATTTATATGCAGATGGGCCTCCATTTTGGACCAAGTACCTTGGGCTGTCTGTCCCTGAAACAACCCCCCCACCCCCACCCCACCCCATCAGGGAGGCATCTGTGGTGACTGTAGCCTTGGGCTGTTGGGGGGAGAAGGGGAAAGACCATTGTGATGGATTGTGCACCATCCACCAATTTAAATCTTGTTTGCACCTGCGAGTTACCCAAATCTTGGCTGAAAGAGGGTACTGAAAGGGATACCACTGGGTGAGCAGTAGCCATTGTAGAAGCCTCATATGAAACCTGGCCAGGGGGACAGTTGTAATGGAGGCTGCCATGGAACCCAACAACTGGAGAACAGAGTGAGCTGTGGATTTCTCCCTTGAAAGGATTGGAATCAGTTGCTGCTTTATCCTTAGAATTCTGTGCTTTGGAATGGATGCTCTGCAATTCTTTGTATTCAAGATTACTCCTATGAATTCTGTGGACTGAGATGGCATGAGAATGGATTTTTGCCAGTTTATGGTTATGCCTATCCATTCTGCAGTGAGGAGAGAGTATGCCAGGGCTTCTTCCAAAAGATGTCTGGTGGGGGCAGAGATGAGCCAGTTGTCTAGGTATGGAAACACCTGGAATTTTTGTAGTCACAAGTGAGCTGTGACGACTGCCATACACTTTGTGAACACTCTGGCGGCTGTAGAGAGGCTGAAGGGCAGTACTCTGAACTGGTAATGACTGGCTCCCACACGGAAGCGAAGGAATCTTCTTGATGGTCTGTCCACTTTTATGTGGTAGTACGCATCTTGAAGATCTATCGAGCACATCCAATCATTTTTTTCCAAAAGTGGAAGGATAGACTGTATTGTGACCATCTGGAATTTCTGTACTTTTACAAACTTGTTCAATACACTGAGATCCAAAATTGTTCTCAGTCCCCGGTTTTCTTTGGTACCAAAAATAGTCTTGAGTAGAATCCGGATCCTATCTGGTCTGGAGGGACTATTTGGATGACTCTTTTTCTTAGCAGCTTTGAAATCTCTAATGCTGCTTCTTCCCTTTGACTGGGTGGAACGTTGGGTAAGCTTGTTAGGGGAGCAGGGCAAAGGTCGAAGGGGATATGATAACCTCTGGTTATTATCCTTTGTACCCACGAATTGGTAGTAATGGTTGACCAGACAGAAGGGTACAGAGAGAAATGACCCCCAACCACTTCCAGAGGAAAGCAATTGGGCCACTCTTCAGGAGAGCTGGTAGGATTGACCAGGGAAAGAATCCCTGGAATCCTGGTTATGCAGATCCCCTCTGCCCCGAAAGGGGCATCTTCCCTGTGAGTTTCCCCCTCTGCCACTAGGGGAGAACTCGGCCTGTGTGTCACAGAAAGAACCTTGAGACTTTTTGTGCCATATCTTCACAATCTTCTGGTTTCTGGACAAAACCCATTGAGGGGAAGAATAACAGGCACCCACAGCAGAAAGGGTCTTACCGTCTTGTTCACATATGGCCAGTGTGCTTTTAAAATTGGGTCCGAACAATGAAGAGGCTTCAATGGGAGCAATGAGAAAGGAAGCCTTGAAGGGTTCCGCAAAGTTGCACAAGCGCATCCAGGCATGTCATCTCAGAACAATGCCTGAACCCGCCGCTTTAGCTGCTCCTTCTGATGCATGAGATATCAAGCACATGAAGGAGTTAGATATCGATTCAATGGTGGCTAGCTGAGAGGCCACTTTGTCACAGACCTCATCAGACACAGCTCCAGCCAAAGTTTCAGGGAGCTCAGAAATTAAGACTCTTTGAAGCCTGGTAAAATGTGCCATATAGTTCAGGGACCTGACGGCAAAGATCGCTGATGCAAAAGTATGCTTCCCTATTCTGTCCGGAGCCCGGGACTCTTTGTTGGGTGGATGGACAGTCTGGCTTTCTTCTTCCGTCAGGTCCTTTTTAGTTGCGGCTGCCACCACCAAAGCATCTACAGGAAGACCTTTGAACCAATGAGGATCACTAGCAGAAGGGGACAAAATTTTATCTGGCCTCCGAGGAATGTCCTCAATGGTGTCAGAAGTCTTCTTTGCATGCTGCACGATGAGCCGGACAAGTTCGTCAGCAGGTGGAGTAACCCAGGAGGTAGGGGGCCGGGCACGAAAGACCTGCAGGAACACAGACTCTTCAGAGGTTGGGTTAGAGGGCTGTCAGTCACCTCTCTGTTTAAGGATTTCAAGGATATCACCAAAGGATACCTCAGAGGGTGATCGAGGGGACCCTTCAACATCATCAAAGTCTGTGTCTTCAATAAGGGACTCTCTTTTGATGATCTTCCTCAGAGGGAGAAGCTGGGGAAGACAGTGCAAAAGGGGTCTACTGCGGGAGTTTGTCCTGAGGTCCTTGTGCTCGGTATCTGCTAGGAGCGGCTTTTGTACATTGTGGTCTAGAGGAGGGCGGGGAGAGTGATAGCACAGGATCACCAACCAATGCCAGAGCCTTCTCCATTAGCTGGAAGGCCGGTCCACCTGAAGAGGGGTGGGGGCCCAGGGCAGGGGTCACCCCTCACCTAAGTGGCTCAGCCTGCCGACCTGGAGTCCCTGGGTGGCTGTGAAATGCCAAAATACATACACCACAGCTGACATCCTGGGCCATGACAAGACTCTCCTGCCACAAAGGCAACTGCAGCTCCTTAGTGAGGTCCATAAAGGGAACTGTAGTGGGGGAAGAGTGTGCTATATCAAGGGGCTTCAAAGGCAATGAAGGAGGAGAATAAGTAGGGGTCTTTGGTAAAGGGTGATCCCCTCCCAAGGAAGGATAGGTCCTGGGGGGTGGGATACCTCTGGCCAAAAGCAATTGATCCACAAGACGCAACACATCGTGTTCAGAAAGGTTTCTAGTGGCTTTCACGGACATGGGGGAGGTCTGCACTGAGAACAATGGAGCTGTAATGGACTGAACTACTGGTGTCTGCACCGAGGAAATCATCGGTGCCGAAGGCATGGTCTGCACCAACAATGAAGTCGGTACTGAAGTGGTTGTCAGCACTGAGGTCTGAGCAAAAAACATCTGTGACGAAAACTGAATGGTCGGTACCGAGAGGGTAATTGGTGCTGGGTAAGTTGTCGGAGCTGAAAAAGTAATGGGGTCGAAACATCCATCGACATTGTAACGGTCTGCATCGACTGGACAGTCAGTGCCGGTAAGGGAGTCTGAACCAAGGAGCTCCTTGGTACCAATGCGCTATGGGGCACACTATTCAGTGCCGAAGTCGCAGATGGCGCCGATGGGCTCAGTGCTGAAGGTCTAGGTACTGAAAGCGCTGGAGCCGAAGAAGTCAAATCCGAACTGGAAAGCTTAGCTTTCTTGAGTCTCGGTTCCTGAGAGTCCCCAGTTGGGGACGAAGGAAGAGACTTGGCCTTTTTATGTTCATCACTCTTTTTCTTATGGGATCTTGGAGGGGTTGAAGCCTTCAACCCAGAAAAGTCTCTGAAAAAAGAGATTTAAGTAGCCCCTTCAATATTAATTTATTTTTTCTCTCAATTAACACCCTGTTAGAGAAATTCTTACACATCCCGCAAGGCGGGTCAACTGTTAAATGAGGCACGCCCAAGCAGTAGACACACAGGGAATGTGCATCTGAAGTAGGTAATTTGTGGCCACAATCCAAACATCTTTTAAACCCTGACTACCTTTTTTATCTGCCATGTTAGAAGGAAGGAAGGAAAAACCAGAAAAATACCAGCAATGGTACAAGAAATACCTGAAGGTAAGAAGGAAAAGGGGTTTGCCAACGATGGTAAAAAAGGAATTACCTCACGGTAAGAAGAGAGGAAAAGGAGTTGAAAAGGATTCAAAAAGGGGGTAGTCGCTAAATGCGATAAAGTAAGAGATAATTATCTGATAACTTTTTTGTGAAAAAAGCTGTCTTAGAACTTAGTATGAAGAAAAACATTGTACTTAGCTCAAGAGAAGTAGCTTGACAAGACTGAGTGACGATGCGGCAAATGAAATCTGAGGTAACAGGGAGAGGGGAACCTACCACACATGACCACCCACATGTAAGGAATGAACGAGGATTAACAATATCAGATTGTGAAATACTGTGTCATGGGAACAGGGCTTTTTTTAGCATAAACCATATGGCTCATACTAGACACTTTCTTAAATCCCCAGCAGTATTTGAGCTATCTGTGGATGACCGGATCATGCAAAATCCTTACTCAGTTGTTTTAGGTTCTGAAAGCAAGACAGGGAGATGGACAGTTTGACTCATAGTATTCTGAAACCACTTTAAGCATAAAAAGAGAACCTGTTCTCCAACATATATTATTTTTATGAAAAATGAGATACGGTTAACACACCATAAGAGTTTTACAGATCAGATTCTTTCTTGCAGAAGGCAGAGCAATGCGTAAGACTGCTTTTCAAGAAAAGATCTTCATATCAGCCTCATGAGCAGGTTCAAAGGGAAATGTTAGTATTTTTCCAGTACAAAGTTTAGATCTCAACCAGGTGTCACCTACTTAACAGGTGGATGGATATGTAAAATCCCTTTCAAAAACTGTTTCACTTGTGGTAGGGCAGAAGGGGGTGACAAAAGGGCAGACAAGCAGATATGGCAGCAAGATATATCTTGAAAGAGCAGTAAGGGAGGACAGAAGATAACTCTCACATATACTAAAGAATCAGTGGTGTCCTGGCATGAGAAGCATCCTGGTTCTGGGTTTGCCATCAACTAGAAAATCATGTCCACTTACTCATATATGATATCATAGTAGCAGGTTTCTTAACTTTTTTTAATAGCTGCTGCACATTCTCCGAAAATAGGTACCTAAAAGGTGTTCATATTCTATCATCCTGATGTTCAATTAAATAATTTTCAGTTTTAGGTGCAATAAACAACGTCTGTCCTATGCGAGTAAATCCATCCAATGGGAAAGCCTGCAGTAATTGCCCTAGGTGAAAGTTAATAGAAAGGAGAAAATACAGTTGCGTACACTTACCATAAATGTAGATGTTTGAGTGTATTCACTCTTGGAGTCCTGACTTGTGGGATTTCCTGTCATGGAAGCCCTTGGCCAACCCAACAAACAGAGACTCTTTTCCCGCCTCCAGCAGCTGTCAGATGCTCTGTCTGACATCACCACTACATTTGGGTATAAAAGGAGCTGGCTGGCACCATGACCTCAGTACTTTCTTGCCCCCACCAAATAGGATCCCACCGTCATGTGTCTGAGGTCAGGGGTGGGAGTCCTTGGAATCCAGAATAATTGCAAATGAAGAAGTTGAAGGAATCACCCAGACATAGAGGGTGAATGTCTAGCACATCCCATAGACCAGAGAGGAAGGAGGGAGGGAAATAATACTGCAACACCGAATACACTCGAACATCTACATTTATGGTAGATGTACACAGCTATACTATGTTCTTCATGTTTCACTGTTGCAGTCCTGACTTGTGTGATGATTCCCAAAGCTGAAAAGGAAGGTGAATGGAAGATTAAGGATAGGCAAGGATGACCTGCAAATAAATCCTGCTCTGGACTTGGAAAAGGTAAGAAGATGGAAATGTTTGGTAAAGTTATGCACTGAGGACCAAGTAGCTGATTCCAAATTGTCATTTGTGGCGACCCCTTTAAGAAAGTCTGTAGAGGTAACAGTAGCCCTGGTGGAATGTACCCTTACAGCATTAGGTGGTTTCTTACCATGATGGCTGTAAAAAAATGAGTTACAGTTGGAGATTCATTTGGAGATTTTTTTTACACTGGTTTCACTTCAGAGCTACTGGCTAAAGCCACAAAAAGTTGGTCTGATTTCCTGATATTCTTGGTCCTGTCTAAGTAGAAACACAGTTGTCTATGTACATCCAAATAATGGAGGACCCATTTCCCTTGTTTTGGAGGTTGAGGAAGAAAGTAGGCTAATGCATGGATTGATTTAATGAAGTCTCTTTTCACCACCTTGGGCATAAAGGAAAGGTCGGTCCTGAGTGACAGTCTGTCTGGGTGGAAGTCAATGAATGGTTCCATACACATTTGAGGGCCTGAAGCTCAGATACCCTTCTGGCTGAGGTAATAGTTGGTATGAAGGCAGTCTTCCAGGTCAAAAATTTTAACTTAGTGGAAGCAGCTGGTTCAAAGGGTGGAAGGGTAAGTTTTTCCAAAACAAAACTGAGGTTCCAGGGTGGGATTGTATGCTTTTTGGGAGGCCTAATGTGGGCAGCTCCTCTCAGAAGCTGTTTCATGAGGGGTGTGAAAAGAGAGGAGGCTGAGAAGGCAGATAGGCAGATATAGCTGAAGTATGGATTTTAGTGGAAGGGTACACAAGACCTTTTTCAAAAAGGCTGACTAAATATGACAGGATGAAAAGCATCTGAGTTAGATTAGGGCTTTGTGCCTTCTGTTTGCACCATAGGATGAATCTTTTTCATTTGGCAGAATTAGACTTCCTTTTGCCAGGTCTCATGGCCATTTTTAGGATGTCCAGGACCTGTTTGTCAAAGACAGGTTCCTTCCATGGAATCAAAATATCATCCATACTGACAATTTGAATATCTGCAGGTTGGGGTATATAATCATGTCCTAGTCCTGCGTTAGTAAGTCCACTCTCTGTGGCGGCTACCATAACTCCTTGTTGGTTAGACTGAGTAGCAGAGGGTACCAGTGCTACATGGACCAATCTGGGGCTAACAGAATTACTCTTGGCCCCTCTTCCCTCATCTTTAGCAATACCCTGGGCAGCAGTGGTATTGGCGGGACGGCATAGAGTAAAAGGCCTCTCCAAGTAAAAGAAAAGGCATCTGTCTTCCAAACTAACTTTATTTTGTTTCTGGAGCAAAACTTTTTCAAGTAGGCATTTTGTTTGGTGGCAAAAAGGTCTATTTGTGGCACACACACCACATTTTAGCTATGCTGAGAAAGACCAAATCCAAAGGGTGGTGCCAAGAAAGTACAGTTTTGTACCTACCATAAATGTAGATGTTCGAGTGGTTATGCTGCTGCAGTCATCACACCTAGGTTATCCTGCCATCAGGCGGTCCCGCAGTCGGCCTGAATTCCAAAGCCTTGGTCCGGCATCGGTTGTCATCGCGTCTTCCCTGACGTCAGTGCGGCAGGGGTATAAAAGAGGCAGCCGACGCCATTTTCTTCAGTTTTTCTTGACCCAGATGTCAGGTGCCCCAAACTAAGAAGGCAAAATAAGAAGCTTGCAAAACATACCTTAGTGCAAAACAAAGGTACTAGTTGTAAGCAAATACACCATAGAGACATGCATCCCAAAGGTTGAAGTACATGGAGGTATAAGAAAAGCCTTGTTAGGTACAGGGGATGGAGGGAGGGTAACCTGGACTGCAGCAGCATAACCACTCGAACATCTACATTTATGGTAGGTACAAAACTGTGCTATGTTTATCGTGCTATGCTGCTGCAGTCATCACACTTGGGTAGAGTCCCAAAGCTATGGTTGGGTGGTAGGAGCTAAACTGGGTTTGGTGCAGCTAAGATGCCCTGCAGAATTGCAGTGGCAAACCCAGCTCTGGTTTTTGAGTACAGAGGAAGGTGGTAATGCTTGGTGAAGGTGTGCACTGAACTCCAGGTAACTGTCTCCAGAATGTCCTTTGTTGGGACTCCTCGGTGGAAGGCTGCTGAGGTTGCTGTAGCCCTGGTAGAGTGAGACCTAATAATAGCATGCACTGCTTTCTCGTGGTGTGAGTAGCAAAAGCGGAAGCAATGTGCTCTCCATTTGGAGATGGTCTGTTTTGAAATAGCCTTTCCATCTGAGCCTGGTGCATAGGATACAAAGAGTTGGTCAGATTGTCTGAAGGTCTTTGTCCTGTCCAAATAGTAATGTAACTGTCTGTGAATGTCCAAAGAGTGAATGAGTATTTCTCCTTTATGCTGTGGGTTTGGATAAAAGGTGGGCAAGTGTATGGTCTGATTGAGAGCCACACTGGATACTACCTTTGGCATGAAGGAAGGGTTGGTGTGTAAAGATACTCTGTCCTGATGGAAAATGATGAAAGGTTCCACTGCCATAAGTGCCTGCAGTTCTGAGACTCTGCATGCTGAGGTGATAGCCAGCAGCAGGGCTGTCTTCCATGACAAGTATTGAAGCTCTGCTGAATAGGCTGGTTCGAAAGGAGGAAGTGTTAACTTTTACAGAACAAAATTTAGATCCCAAGTTGGAGTAGGTGGTTTTCTGGGGGGTCTTATATTTTTTGCCCCTCTGAGAAACTGCCTTAGCAAAGGATGAGAGAAAATGGGAGGAACCATATCATATTGAGCTGAAATGGCTGAAGCATGGATCTTTATGGATGAGAAAGAAAGGCCTTTGTGTAGCATCTCAGTTAGATATTGGAGTATGTGTGGAATATTTGGGATGTCAGGATTTAGGCTTCTGGCCTGGCTCCATACACAAAATCTTTTCCATTTGTCTGAGTAAGTTTTTCTGGTGCTGGGCCTCCTGGCCTCCAAAATGACATTCTGGACGTCCTTTGAGAGAAGTGTTGTTTGATAATTTAAGGTATTTTCCATGCAGCTAGATTTAAGGTCCTTAGCTGACTGTGAAGGATCTGAGACTTTTGTTGGTTTAACAGCAGAGGGAATTGAGGTAAGATCCATGGAGGGCTGTGAGTCAAGTTTCGTAGTAGTGGGTAGCAGTGTTGAAGTGGCCAGTCCGGGGCAATGAGGATCATCTGTGGTCTCTCTGATCTGGTTTTCAGTAATACCTGGGTGAGTAGAGGCAGAGGTGGGAAGGCATAGACTGACAATGCTGTCCAACTGAATGATAGGGCATCCACTTTCCAGGCCAGGGGATGGTAAGTCCTTGTGCAAAATTTTTGTAGCTGGCAATTGTTGGTTGAGGCAAACAGATCTATGTCTGGTGGTATCATTGAGAATACTTGTGGGTGTAGTCTCCACTCATGAGGGTCTGTCAAATTTCTGCTTAATTTGTCTGCCAAAATGTTTTCTTTTCCTGGCAGGAATTTTGCTTGCAGTTGTACTTGGTAAGTTAGTGCTGTGTTCCACAAGTCCATTGCCTGTCTGCATAGTGGGTAGGAGTGCGTCCCTCCTTGTTTGTTTATGTACCACATAACTGTGGTGTTGTCCGTCCTTATTAGAAGTTGTCCTGGATGCAAAAGGTCCTTGAAGGCTGTTAGTGCATTTTTACAGCTAGCATCTCCTTTTGATTGATGTGTAGTTGCCTTTGCAGACCATTTGCCCTGAATGCATTGTCCTGCCATGTGTGCACCCCAGGTGTAGTCTGATGAATCTGTTGTCATTGTTTGGTTTGGAGGAGGTGAGACAAAAGGAAGGCCCTTGTTTGCTTGGCATGCTTGAGCCCACCATAGAAACTCTTTTTGAAGGCAGGGAATGAGAGTTATAGTTGCTTCGAGGCTGTGTCTGTGTTGGGACCATACACTTTTTAGGAACCATTGTAGTTTTCTCATCTGCAGCCTTGCATATGCAATAAAATGAATGCAGGATGCCATGTAACCAATGGGTGCAGGAATTTCCTTGCAGTGAGCTGGGTAGAAGTTGTCATCTTTTTGAAGTACTGAGCCAGTTGTTTTTGCTTGTCTGGCGTGAGGTAAGCCATATGGGCCATTGTATTCAAGCTGGCACCCAGGAAAATTATTTCTTGTGAGGGTATTAGTTTTGACTTCTTTTTGTTTACTGTGTACCCTAGGCAACTTAGCAACTTTGTTACAAATGCCAGATGCTGTAGTAGGATGTCTTTGCTGTCTGCTTGGATCAGGCAGTCGTCCAGATATGGATAAATTTGTATTCCTCGCTGTCTGCAGTATGCAATTACTGATGCCAGGCATTTTGTGAATTCTCTGGGTGCAGTAGATAAGCCAAAGGGCAATGCAGAGAATTGATAATGCGTTGTGCCTGCCAAAAATCTTAGGTATCTTCTGCAATCTTGTCTGATAGGGACATACAGGTATGCCTCTTGGAGGTCCAACGTTACAAGCCAAGACTCCTTGCCCAGTATGGGAAGAAGCTGCTGTAGTGTGAACATTTTGAATTTGGGAATGTCCAGGTACGTGTTTAGAATTGAAAGGTCTAAGATGGGTCTCCAGGCTTTGTCCTTTCTTGGTACTAGAAACAGTCTTGAGTAAAATCCTTGACCTTGCTCTTTTGCAGGTACCTTTTGAATTGCTTTCATGTTCATGAGAGCTGAAATTTGCTTTTGTGCCTCTGTCCATTGGTTTGTTGGCAGATTTGGCATGCCTCTCATCTGTGGTAAAGTGTGAAAATGAAATCTGTAGCCTCGGGTAATAATATCCAGAACCCATTTGTCCTTTGTTATGATGTGCCAATTTTGTGGGAAAAGAGCCAGTTTTCCTCCTAGAGGTGCTGCCTGGGCAATTTTGCTTGGCAGGCGAAGAGGAAAGTCATTGAGTTTGTTTTCTGAAGGGTTGAGATCTGTTGTCTCCCCCTCTTTGAGTTGTTGTCTGCCATTGTCTAGGCCTGAAGGTACCCTGTGTCTGGCCTCTGCTTCTAGGGTGTCTGTACCTGCCCCTTTAGGGTCTGTCTGAAGCAGGAAAGGACCATTTTTTTGATGGGCAGTTTCTGCTGAAGCGAGGAGGTTGTACCTGTAAAAAATCTTTAACTGTTTGCATTGATTTTGCCTTTTCTTCCATTTTCTTTAAAACTTCATCTGCTTTGACACCAAATAATGCATCCTTTTGCAGTGGAGCATCCAGTAACTTTGCTTTGACATGTTCTGGTAAGGTCTGCTCTTTTAGCCAAGCATGTCTACGTGTTACAGACCCTGTGACTGCTGCTCTACATGAGGCCTCCAAAGAATCAAAACCACACTGCAAGGTATGTTTTCCCACTTGTTCTGCTGCATGCAACAAATCTTGCATCCCTTTGAAATCTAGTTGATCTGTTTGTGGGATCAATTTCTGTTTTAACTGAGTAAGCAAGTACTGCTGGTATTTAATCATGTGGAATTGGCAGTTTAATGCCCTCATGGCCAAAGTGGCAGAGGTATACACATTTTCCCCCCATCTTTCTAATGCCCTGGAATCTCTTTCCGCAGGTAGTGGATTCTTAGAAGTAGAGGCCTTAAACCCTTTGGGACCCTGGGAAATGGTTTCTGTGTCTGCAGCAGGGCTTTTATATAAAAACTTGTGAGAGTCAGGGACTCGATAGTATCTGTCTGGTTTAGGTGGTGCTGGAGTTAAGGAATCTGGATTTAGACTGGATTCAGTGTAGACATCATCCAAAATGTCTAAAACAGGAGGAATGGCTAGGGGTCTATGCTGAGGCAAAAGAAGAAACTCACGGAGTCTTTTCTTGGAGTCAGAGTAATCTTGTCCTTCCCAGTGGAAATGCTATCTCATGGTGTGCAGGGTTTCCCCAAAAGGGAAGTCTTCAGGGGGGGAAACAGAGGGAATAGACTCCTCAGCATCTGAGTCTTCATAGAGAGGGAAGGGGTAATCCTGTTCCTCAGAGTCTGCTGAGGAAATGGATTCCTGGTCAGAAAGAGGTAAATCTTCCTCCAGTCTAGGCCTTTTGTCAGGAGGGGACTGGGAACCTCTGATAAGGGTAATCAGGTCCTCCGCCATTTTGAGCATCTGTTTTTTAGGCATAGGGGCCTGTATGGGAGTCTGTGGACCCGGTTTCTTAACCTTTGGAAGCTTAGTGTATGACTTAATGGAAAGAGTTGTTGGTTTAAAGACGCCTTCTGAAACCAAAGACCTGTCCATAGTCTCCGGATCGCCGCCAGGGCTGGCGTCTGTGAGTTGAGGAGGAACCGGCTTCAGTGGCCCAGTAGATTCTGATTGAGAGGTAGTCATATTTTCTAAATCTGCGGTAGTCAGGAGCTGCGTAGGCGCCTCACTGAATACCGAAGATCCGGCGGCAGGCATAACCGAGACCTCGGTATCTGGCCTAGGTCTAGGCTGCCGGTCTTTGTCCTTGTGTTTTTTAAACATAGAGGTAGTCGGAGGTTCCGATGACATAATGTAGTTGAATTTTCTGCCAAAATAATGTCGGGTGGTATCAGCCCGACACTTAATAGTGCGTTTATTGAACCTAGCGCAAAACCGACAACCAGAAATGCCGTGGTCTGGGCCTAGGCAAGGAATACAATAAGAATGAAAATCCTTATGAGGTATTTTTTTCCCACAAGAAATACAATTATTAACTTTGTCTGACATCGGTCTGAGGCAAGAAAAGTTTCCCCAATGGGGTACTTAGCTTTATAGAAGACTTCGGCTGAAAATCTGTTCGAAAATCTCAGGAGTTGGCCGACCAGCACTTGCAAACTGCTTCTGCTTCGGGCACCGCACGGCAAGAAAGACTGAAGAAAATGGCGTCGGCTGCCTCTTTTATACCCCCGCCGCACTGACGTCAGGGAAGAAGCGATGACAACCAACGCCGGACCAAGGATTTGGAATTCAGGCCGACTGCGGGACTGCCTGATGGCAGGATAACCTAGGTGTGATGAGTGCAGCAGCATAACACGATGAACATCTGGAATCTGATGATAAGCAGATGTTAAATCTAATGATACCAGCAAACTGACAGGAGGTATCATAGTTAAGAGGGATTAAGGGGACACAATTTTGAACTCTGGGATTTTGATATGTAGGTGAGAAAGGAATGGTCTAGCACTGATCTTCAAGATCTTTCTTTTTTGGCCCCAGAAAAATTCTTGCATAAAATTTCTTCTGCTTGATCTGTGGATACTGATTATATTGCCTCTAAGAACCGCGTATGCTATATGACTGCTGGTGGTACCAGGGAAGTTTGGTTTCAAGGATGTGGAGGAATTCCCTGAAAGGGGGAAACAGACTTCCACTGCCATCTATATCCTTACTGTTTAATTTTCTGAACCTATTTGTTTGAGAATGTCAGATGCCTCAGAGGAAAATGCAGAGCTAGACCTTGAGAAAGATTTTAAAGATTGCCAAGGTGGGCGGGAGGAATTTACATAAGGGGAAGATAGTTGTTCTGCCGTTTTAAACTCTACTTGATTCTAGGAGGCCCCACCCCTTCTTTTGGAGTTTCATTGCCTTTGCTTCTTTAACATTTGCTTTCAAGTAACTTTCTGCTTCACGAAGGAGGGTTAATAACCCCCCCCCCCCCCATGAATTAACATTCCTTTTTCATCAAATATTTTCAGGACCTCAGCAGCAGATTGCCCAAATAACACCTCTCTGTCAAAGAGAGAATTTAAAATCTCATCTGTGACATCTTCAGCAAGAATTTATGAATGCAACCAAGCAAATCTTTTTATAAAGGAATCAGTAAGAGCTGCTCTTCATGCATCAGCAGAGTCATAAGACTACTTTAAATAGTGTATAGTTCCCTGAGAATCAAAAGCAATTAATTGGTCAAGAGAATAATTATTTTTTAAACTTATCATTTACTTATTTTACATTTGTTGACAGAGGAAGTCCAACTGGGCCTTTGACCCAGGGAGAAAAGCTCTAGTATATGCAGTAGCAGTACAAACAACATCTTTTAAGTTATCAACGGTGTTAAGCAGGATACAATTAAAATTATTTTTACAATGTCAAAATGAAGATAGAAACCATACATACAGTAGTAAGGCTTCTTACTTACTCTTTACAAATACAATTAAATAGGTACACAGTACGATAGATGTCACAATACAGAGTACTGAGTTAACTACAAAGGGTGGAAAGCAAAGAGTTGATTTAATTATGAGATATAAATGAAGTGAGTGGTAAAAGAGTTAATGGAGGCATATCTAGCAGGTGGGGTGAGTGAAGACAGAGTGATCATTGGTAACCGAGTAGAGCAGAACAGAGGTATTGTAGAAGAGAAGAAAGAAAGCAGAGATGTTATACTTATCCTGGAGATGTTCAGCTACAGAGTCGAGATGTTGAGACATATTTTCATAGATGTGATTTGAATGTCTACTGGATTTCAAGAAGCCTGAGAGCATGTGTGAGGTCATTCCAGAGGGTAGCTACAGAGTTTGAGTATAAGGAGGTACCCAATGCATTTTGGGCTTTACTGAAAGAGTGGAGTTTGCCTTTATAGCAAGTGCTTTGGTAGGGTTGTAGTGTTAAAAAATGCCTTTTAGTGCTTGACACTTATTAGGGTAGTATATAAGAGTATGAGCTAGCAGCAGTTAACTATAGTGGTGGTGATGTGGGAGTTCAGCCCAATTTAGTTGCTTAAAGGTAGAACTGATGAGCTCTGAAGGGATGATTTGCAGCAAAGTGAGCTATTTTCAGAACCAGTTTGTGTGGATGTTTGTAGGTTAGTAAAGAGCGGGGAGGAATACAGTAGGGTAAGTAGGAGGCAGGCTTTATCTATAATTCCTCTAGTTCTGTCTGTTAGGTAGGATTTCATTCTATATGACAGACAAACCATTTGGTGTTTTTTTTTCATAAGAGTTTGGAAGTGTAGGTCAAATTTCAAGCTGTCATTAATTGTGACTCCTAAATGTTTAGGGACCTGTTCGATCAGGATGTTATTTAATGAAGTGATTTTGGCAAGAGTTTTGCTTTGGAAAAATGTTTTTGGAGTCAAAAGTAGTAATTTGTTTTTTTTTTGGCGGGGGGTAACGTAGGAGCTGTGAGTTGTCTAGACCAGGATTCTAGGGTCATAACATATTCTTGAGTAATTTCTTGACAGTTTTGTAGGCTAGAGGATGTGCAGATTAGTGGAAAGTCATCTGCGTATTGTACAAGAGTGGCGTGCTTGAAAGCAGCATGTAGATTATTTATAAATATGTTAAACAGCAGGGGACCAAGTATAGAACCTTGTGGTACTCGTATAGTAATGGATAGAAATGACTAGTATTCCTGCTGCCATTTGACTGCTTGGAATCCCTCTGTTTGGTAGCTGTTAAACTTGGAGAGAGAGAGAAAGAGGAGGAGAAGATACCCAATCAGGAAAGTTTTAGTAATAGTTTATGGTAAGAGATGGTGCTGAATACTTGGGAAAGATCTAGGAATAAGGACAATACTAGGTTTCTGGTATTTCTGTTTTTATTAATAGTATTAGCAAAGTCAGCAGGGTAATGGTGCTATGGGAGTGACGAAAACCATGTTGTTTGGAAGAGAGAAGATTGTTTATGGCAATGCATTGAAGTAATTGGAAATGGATACACTTTTCTAATATTTTTAGATAATGGTGACAGAGAGGAAATTGGTCTGAAGTTGCAGTAGTCAGCAGAGGGTCCTGCTTTATGAAGAAGAAGTATGTATGCCTTCTTCCAAGTGGCTGGGACATAAGGTTTTAGAATGGATTTGTTTATTATATAAATATTGGATACGACAGAGTTTCAACTGCAATTTTTAAAAATTCAGGAGGAAGGCTCATGTAGCTGAACTTGTAGTTTTTAGTTTTGGGAAATATTTTCTTATGTTGAAGGTTGGGGCAGGTTTGAGTGAGAAGTGAGCTTCCATGTGATTTTGTTGGTGGGGGCTGGTTTGACAGTAGGGTTGTCTTTAATAAATGAGGCTACAGCTTGAAGGAAGTGTTTGCTAAAGTTATTAGTGACTGTTGATGAAGTGTTTTCTGGGATGGGAGAGGGTTGTTGACTTTGGCCTGGATTTAGTAGATTCTGGACCAATAACCAGAATTTTTTACAGCAATTTTGATTTACCTGCTGTATGTTAAAGTAGTGGAGTTTTTTATGTTTGGTTTTATTTCTTGTCTGTAGTGTAGAAGTTTTCTTTCTGGGATTTTATTGTGTGCCGTGCTTTTCAGGCCCTCTCTCTAAGTACCATTAGATGCCTACTGTTTTTACTTAGCCATGCTGCTGGATTAAGTTCAACTCTTTTTCTCCTGATGGCAGCATGTTTATTCAGCAGATTTGTAAACGTTTTGTTAAATTTGAGGGTAGCGTCACCTAAAGGAAGATTTTTTAAACATATTTCAATTGTATTGCTATCAGTGGAGATGAAACTGTCTACTTTAAAATTGGATAGGTTACATACATTCTTGTATGCATGATGTTTTACTGCGTTGAATACATGCCTGTTCACAAACTGGGCAGGTGGTCACTTAGATTGTCAGATAGTGCACCATACCTTCAGATATTACTGGCTTTAGTTGAGAGACTCCAGTCTAGTGTAGAGGTCCTAGAGAAGTGCTTGTTATATCTTGTTTATGTACTGATGAGCTGATAGAAACCATACAGATTAATACTGGCAGTAGGGGTATCAGATACATTTTGGACGCAGACTATGTTAAGGTCCCAAAGGATGAGGGTTTCTTGGAGTATATTGGTAGATGCCAAGGACAGTATGTCCTCTGCTATGCTGCCAGGGGGAATATATAAGGCTATGACACATAAGCAGGGAAATTCAATAATGCTAACACAAAATATTTTACAGTGTGCGCATCTTGCTGCAATGCATACACAGGTGTGAACAGTTTTTAATTCAGTAAACCTCGTGTAGTGGCAAGCAAGCACACGCAAAGAGGGAAACTTCTGTGCAATGCAAATTTGGGCTTAAGTAGCTGAATTCCATCCAAATTAATCAGGTGGAGCAATCCAACAAGATGCAATGCATCTGTGTAGTCACCGTGTCAATTTTTCGTGTACAGGAGTTTACACTGAAAGAAGGGGAAGTAAAAGTCAACAAATATGGACATAATTCCCCTGAAAAGGTAAGATCACATACATAAATGTGCAAAACATACATTGTGGATGTCTGAAAATGGTAGGGATTGTCTGATAGGGACATGCAGGTATGCCTCTTTGAGGTCCAACGTTACCAGCCAAGACTCCTTGCCCAGCATGGGAAGAAGCTGCTGTAGCGTGAGCATTTTGAATTTGGGAATGCCCAGGTACGTGTTTAGAATTGAAAGGTCTAAGATGGGTCTCCAGGCTTTGTCCTTTCTTGGTACTAGAAACAGTCTTGAGTAAAATCCTTGACCTTGCTCTTTTGCAGGTACCTTTTGAATTGCTTTCATGTTCATGAGAGCTGAAATTTGCTTTTGTGCCTCTGTCCATTGGTTTGTTGGCAGATTTGGCATGCCTCTCATCCGTGGTAAAGTGTGAAAATGAAATCTGTAGCCTCGGGTAATAATATCCAGTACCCATTTGTCTTTTGTTATGATGTGCCAATTTTGTGAGAAAAGAGCCAGTTTTCCTCCTAGAGGTGCTGCCTGGGCAATTTTGCTTGGCAGGCGAAGAGGAAAGTCATTGAGTTTATTTTCTGAAGGGTTAAGATCTGTCGTCTCCCCCTCTTTGAGTTATTGTTTGCCATTGTCTAGGCCTGAAGGCACCTTGTGCCTGGCCTCTGCCCCTAGGGCATCTGTACCTGCCCCTTTGGGGTCTGTCTGAAGCAGGAAAGGACCATTTTTTTGATGGGCAGTTTCTGCTGAAGCGAGGAGGTTGTACCTGTAAAACATCTTTAACTGTTTGCATTGATTTTGCCTTTTCTTCCATCTTCTTTAAAACTTCCTCTGCTTTGACACCAAATAATGCATCCTTTTGCAGAGGAGCACCCAGTAACTTTGCTTTGACATGTTCTGGTAAGGTCTGCTCTTTTAGCCAAGCATGTCTACGTGTTACAGACCCTGTGACTGCTGCTCTACATGAGGCCTCCAAAGAATCAAAACCACACTGCAAGGTATGTTTTCCCACTTGTTCTGCTGCATGCAACAAATCTTGCATCCCTTTGAAATCTAGTTGATCTGTTTGAGGGATCAATTTCTGTTTTAACTGAGTAAGCAAGTACTGCTGGTATTTAATCATGTGGAATTGGCAGTTTAATGCCCTCATGGCCAAAGTGGCAGAGGTATACACTTTTTTCCCCCATCTTTCTAATGCCCTGGAATCTCTTTCCGCAGGTAGTGGATTCTTAGTAGTAGAGGCCTTAACCCCTTTGGGACCCTGGGAAATGGTTTCTGTGTCTGCAGCAGGGCTTTTATATAAAAACTTGTGAGAGTCAGGGACTCGATAGTATCTGTCTGGTTTAGGTGGTGCTGGAGTTAAGGAATCTGGATTTAGACTGGATTCAGTGTAGACATCATCCAAAATGTGTAAAACAGGAGGAATGGCTACGGGTCTATGCTGAGGCAAAAGAAGAAACTCACGTAGTCTTTTCTTGGAGTCAGAGTAATCTTGTCCTTCCCAGTGGAAATGCTCTCTCATGGTGTGCAGGGTTTCCCCAAAAGAGAAGTCTTCGGGGGGGGGAAACAAAGGGAATAGACTCCTCAGCATCTGAGTCTTCATAGAGAGGGAAGGGGTAATCCTGTTCCTCAGAGTCTGCTGAGGAAATGGATTCCTGGTCAGAAGGAGGTAAATCTTCCTCCAGTCTAGGCATTTTGTCAGAAGGGGGCTGGGAACCTCTGATAAGGGTAATCAGGTCCTCCGCCATTTTGAGCATCTGTTTTTTAGGCATAGGGGCCTGTATGGGAGTCTGTGAACCCGGTTTCTTAACCTTTGGAAGCTTAGCGTATGACTTAACGGAAAGAGTCGTCGGTTTAAAGACGCCTTCTGAAACCGAAGGCCTGTCCATAGTCTCTGGATCGCCGCCAGGGCTGGCGTCTGCGAGTTGAGGAGGAACCGGCTTCAGTGGCCCAGTAGATTCTGACTGAGAGGTAGTCATATTTTCTAAATCTGTGGTAGTCAGGGGCTGCGTAGGCACCTCACTGAATACCGAAGATCCGGCGGCAGGCATAACCAAGACCTCGGTATCTGGCCTAGGTCTAGGCTGCCGGTCTTTGTCCTTGCGTTTTTTAAATATAGCGGTAGTCGGAGGTTCCGACGACATAATGTAGTTGAAGTTTCTGCCAAAATAATGTCGGGCGGTATCACCCCGATGCTTAATAGTGCATTTATTGAACCTAGCGCAAAACCGACAACCAGAAACACCGTGGTCTGGGCCTAGGCAAGGAATACAATAAGAATGAAAATCCTCCTTATAAGGTATTTGCTTCCCACAAGAAATACAATTATTAACTTTGTCTGACATCGGTCTGAGGCAAGAAAAGTTTCCCCAACGGGGTACTTAGCTTTATAGAAGACTTCGGCTGAAAATCTGTTCGAAAATCTCAGGAGCTGGCCGACAGGCACTTGCAAACTGCTTCTGCTTCGGGCACTGCGCGGCAAGAAAGACTGAAGAAAATGGCGTTGGCTGCCTCTTTTATACCCCTGCCGCACTGACGTCAGTGCAGAAGCTATGACAACCGACGCCGGACCAAGGATTTGGAATTCAGGCCGACTGCGGGACTGCCTGATGGCAGGATAACCTAGGTGTGATGACTGCAGCAGCATAGCATGATGAACATCTGGAATCTGATGATAAGCAGATGTTAAATCAAATGATACCAGCAAACTGACAGGAGGTATCATAGTTAAGAGATATTAAGGGGACACAATTTTGAACTCTGGGATTTTGATATGTAGGTGAGAAAGGAATGGTCTAGCACTGATCTTCAAGATCTTTCTTTTTTGGCCCCAGAAAAATTCTTTCATAAAATTTCTTCTGTTTGATCTGTGGATACTGATTATATTGCCTCTAAGAACCGCGTATGCTAAATGACTGCTGGTGGTACCAGGGAAGTTTGGTTTCAAGGATGAGGAGGAATTCCCTGAAAAGGGGAAACAGACTTCCACTGCCATCTACATCCTTACTGTTTAATTTTCAGAACCTATTTGTTTGAGAATGTCAGATGCCTCAGAGGAAAATGCAGAGCTAGATTTTGGGAAAGATTTTAAAGATTGCCATGGTGGGCGGGAGGAATTTACATAAGGGGAAGATAGTTGTTCTGCCGTTTTAAACTCTACTTGATTCTAGGAGGCCCCACCCCTTCTTTTGGAGTTTCATTGCCTTTGCTTCTTGAACATTTGCTTTCAAGTAACTTGCTGCTTCACGAAGGAGGGTTAATAAATCCCCCCCCCCCCACCCATGAATTAACATTCCTTTTTCATCAAATCTTTTCAGGACCTCAGCAGCAGATTGCCCAAATAACACCTCTCTGTCAAAGAGAGAATTTAAAATCTCATCTGTGACATCTTCAGCAAGAATTTATGAATGCAACCAAGCAAATCTTTTTATAAAGGAAT
Organism: Protopterus annectens; assembly: GCF_019279795.1. NCBI lineage: Eukaryota > Metazoa > Chordata > Ceratodontiformes > Protopteridae > Protopterus > Protopterus annectens. The sequence continues at coordinate 991,987,948 of NC_056744.1, forward strand.
CAGTAAGAGCTGCTCTTCATACATCAACAGAGTCATAAGACTACTTTAAATAGTGTATGGTTCCCTGAGAATCAAAAGCAATTAATTGGTCAAGAGAATAATTATTTTTTAAACTTATCATTTACTTATTTTACATTTTTTGACAGAGGAAGTCCAGCTAGGCCTTTGACCCAGCGAGAAAAGCTCTAGTATATGCAGTAGCAGTACAAACAACATCTTTTAAGTTATCAACAGTGTTAAGCAGGATACAATTAAAATTATTTTTACAATGTCAAAATGAAGATAGAAACCATACATACAGTAGTAAGGCTTCTTACTTACTCTTTACAAATACAATTAAATAGGTACACAGTACGATAGATGTCACAATACAGAGTACTGAGTTAACTACAAAGGGTGGAAAGCAAAGAGTTGATTTAATTATGAGATATAAATGAAGTGAGTGGTAAAAGAGTTAATGGAGGCATAGCTAGCAGGTGGGGTGAGTGAAGACAGAGTGATCATTGGTAACGGAGTAGAGCAGAACAGAGGTATTGTAGAAGAGAAGAAAGAAAGCAGATATGTTCTACTGATCCTGGAGATGTTCAGCTACAAAGTCGAGATGTTGAGACATATTTTCATAGATTTGATTTGAATGTCTACTGGATTTCAAGAAGCCTGAGAGCATGTGAGAGGTCATTCCAGAGGGTAGCTACAGAGTTTGAGTATAAGGAGGTATCCAATGCATTTTGGGCTTTACTGAAAGAGAGGAGTTTGCCTTTACAGCAAGTGCTTTGGTAGGGTTGTAGTGTTAAAAAATGCCTTTTAGTGCTTGACACTTATTAGGGTAGTATATAAGAGTATGAGCTAGCAGCAGTTAACTATAGTGGGGGTGATGTGGGAGTTCAGCCCAATTTAGTTGCTTAAAGGTAGAACTGATGAGTTCTGAAGGGATGATTTGCAGCAAAGTGAGCTATTTTCAGAACTCTGTAAAGGCTGTGGCTGAGGCGCTAGAGAAGTTGAACTGTTCATTAAATTTTATGAAAGTAGAGCTGCTACTCACTGGTGTTCTTTGGTCGTTGTTTTATTTTATGATTCTTCATAAGTATTGTTGCTTATTTTCAGAACCAGTTTGTGTGGATGTTTGTAGGTTAGTAAAGAGCGGGGAGGAATACAGTAGGGTAAGTAGGAGGCAGGCTTTAATCTGTAATTCCTCTAGTTCTGTCTGTTAGGTAGGATTTCATTCTATATGACAGACAAACCATTTGGTGTTTTTTTTTCATAAGAGTTTGGAAGTGTAGGTCAAATTTCAAGCTGTCATTAATTGTGACTCCTAAATGTTTAGGGACCTGTTCGATCAGGATGTTATTTAATGAAGTGATTTTGGCAAGAGTTTTGCTTTGGGAAAATGTTTTTGGAGTCAAAAGTAGTAATTTGTTTTTTTTAGGAGCTGTGAGTTGTCTAGACAAGGATTCTAGGGTCATAAAATATTCTTGAGTAATTTCTTGACAGTTTTGTAGGCTAGAGGATGTGCAGATTAGTGGAAAGTCATCTGCGTATTGTACAAGAGTGGCGTGCTTGGAAGCAGCATGTAGATTATTTATAAATATGTTAAACAGCAGGGGACCAAGTATAGAACCTTGTGGTACTCTTATAGTAATGGATAGAAATGACTAGTATTCCTGCTGCCATTTGACTGCTTGGAATCCCTCTGTTAGGTAGCTGTTGGAGAGAGAGAGAAAGAGGAGGAGAAGATACCCAATCAGGAGAGTTTTAGTAATAGTTTATGGTAAGAGATGGTGCTGAATACTTGGGAAAGATCTAGGAATAAGGACAATACTAGGTTTCTGGTATTTCTGTTTTTATTAATAGTATTAGCAAAGTCAGCAGGGTAATGGTGCTATGGGAGGGACGAAAACCATGTTGTTTGGAAGAGAGAAGATTGTTTATGGCAATGCATTGAAGTAATTGGAAATGGATACACTTTTCTAATATTTTTAGATAATGGTGACAGAGAGGAAATTGGTCTGAAGTTGCAGTAGTCAGCAGAGGGTCCTGCTTTATGAAGAAGAAGTATGTATGCCTTCTTCCAAGTGGCTGGGACATAAGGTTTTAGAATGGATTTGTTTATTATATAAATATTGGATACGACAGAGTTTCAACTGCAATTTTTAAAAATTCAGGAGGAAGGCTCATGTAGCTGAACTTGTAGTTTTTAGTTTTGGGAAATATTTTCTTATGTTGAAGGTTGGGGCAGGTTTGAGTGAGAAGTGAGCTTCCATGTGATTTTGTTGGTGGGGGCTGGTTTGACGGTAGGGTTGTCTTTAAGAAATGAGGCTACGGCTTGAAGGAAGTGTTTGCTAAAGTTATTAGTGACTGTTGATGAAGTGTTTTCTGGGATGGGAGAGGGTTGTTGACTTTGGCCTGGATTTAGTAGATTCTGGACCAATAACCAGAATATTTTACAGCAATTTTGATTTACCTGCTGTAAGTTAAAGTAGTGGAGTTTTTTGTGTTTGGTTTTATTTCTTGTCTGTAGTGTAGAAGTTTTCTTTCTGGGATTTTATTGTGTGCCGTGCTTTTCAGGCCCTCTCTCTAAGTACCATTAGATGCCTACTGTTTTTACTTAGCCATGCTGCTGGATTAAGTTTAACTCTTTTTCTCCTGATGGCAGCATGTTTATTCAGCAGATTTGTAAACGTTTTGTTAAATTTGAGGGTAGCGTCACCTAAAGGAAGATTTTTTAAACATATTTCAATTGTATTCCTTATCAGTGGAGATGAAACTGTCTACTTTAAAATTGGATAGGTTACATACATTCTTGTATGCATGATGTTTTACTGCGTTGAATACATGCCTGTTCACAAACTGGGCAGGTGGTCACTTAGATTGTCAGATAGTGCACCATACCTTCAGATATTACTGGCTTTAGTTGAGAGACTCCAGTCTAGTGTAGAGGTCCTAGAGAAGTGCTTGTTATATCTTGTTTATGTACTGATGAGCTGATAGAAACCATACAGATTAATACTGGCAGTAGGGGTATCAGATACATTTTGGACGCAGACTATGTTAAGGTCCCAAAGGATGATGGTTTCTTGGAGTATATTGGTATATGCCAAGGACAGTATGTCCTCTGCTATGCTGCCTGGGGGAATATATAAGGCTATGATACATAAGCAGGGAAATTCAATAATGCTAACACAAAATATTTTACAGTGTGCGCATCTTGCTGCAATGCATACACAGGTGTGAACAGTGTTTGATTCAGTAAATCTCGTGTAGTGGCAAGCAAGCACACACAAACAGGGAAACTTGTGTGCAATGCAAATTTGGGCTTAAGTAGCTGAATTCCATCCAAATTAATCAGGTAGAGCAATCCAACAAGATGCAATGCATCTGTGTAGACACCGTGTCAATTTTTCATGTACAGGAGTTTACACTGAAAGAAGGGGAAGTAAAAGTCAACAAATATGGACATAATTCCCCTGAAAAGGTAAGATCACATACATAAATGTGCAAAACATACATTGTGGATGTCTGAAAATGGTAGGGATTATGTGAAATTAATAATTTTTTAAATAATTTTTGCACATTTTGCTTTATGTGCCGTATTGCGGAAACATGCTTAACATAAAAATTTTAAAAATTGGTAAAATAACACTTATGATGTACATCAGACAAATGTACTGTAAAACCTTGCATCGGGTCTGCACAATGGTGCATTCTTACTGTTACCCAGCTTACGTGGCTATGAACTGTGTAGTTTCCAGAATGTCAGCATGAATATTATGCAAATGAGGGATAAATGCTTTGGATTTTTGAATAGCTAAAGGGATCAACTTTGACCGCATATCCACTTTGTGTAAACTCTTACATGGTGTTTATATTCCCACTGGAATGTTTGCACAGTGCACCACTTGCTGCAAATGGTTTGGGAGTAGCTTAGTGTGTTCGCAGACCAGACCATTCACATCACAGTTATGATCTAGCCAGCTATGAATGAAAAACAGATATATTCAATTAATAACATATTTATTTATTTTACATTTGTTGACCAGGATAGTTTGACTGGGTACATGTCCATTTTCAGCGGAGGCCCGGGGAGAAAAGCTCCAAACACAACATACAGAAAAAAATAATTCAGGAAAAATCATAATATCAATACATGTTGCAAACAGTTTACAGACTCTGTTCAGTCTACATTTGATCATTATTAAACTTATAAAAGTATCTAAACTAACAATTATGTCACAGCTTGTATGTAGTATAAAGTACTGTTTGGCACACAGTTATAGAAAGGAGCTAGTCAGGATTAGAACAAGGACATAACCACTGTGTCTTAAAATGTTGTCTGAAACTTTTTTTGAATTGAGTTACTGAGTATACTAGAGTAAGGTTGGCAGGAAGGGAGCCCCAAGTTTTGCCAACAGAGTTGGCAAACAGGGAGTCCCCAGCAGAGTTATTGGTTTTGAATGTTTGAACCAGCTGTCTGTTAGATGAGCGAAGTGGCCTGAGGTTACTGTAGGGGTTAATGATGTTTTTAAGTGCAGGCGTATTTTCAGATTGGTTGAGTACTTTATAAGCTGGTTGTATTGAAGTAGGCTAGGTAATTCAAGCCACCCTAGAAGATTTAGGTTATGACAGTGGTGTGTCCTAAATGTCCTAGCAATGTGGTTATAACAGCTAGAGAACTTGCTAACATCGGATTTGTTCAGATTGGTGAATAAAGGGGAGGCATAGAGAAGGGTAGAGAGTAGATGGGAATGGGCAATAGCAGTTCTAGCAAGTGGAGTAAGAAAAGGCTTAATCTTAGAAAGGGAGCCAAGTTTTTTATTGATGTATATCGTTTTGTATAAGCTATCCTGCGACATGCTGTGCATAGTGCCACATCTTGCAATAAAGTAGGGCCTTTAAATCATGCCATTTATATCTTAAGCAGGTGAACTGCATCATAATTACCCAATCCCTCATGGTGGACCTATACCACAACTGTATAAAGTATGCATACACCATACATTCTGACTTTCCCTCAATATTCTGAAACACTGGAGTAGAAACTTGGAAATTTTAACTGAGATAATGCTAGGGGCTGCTGCAGCTATTTTACATCTGTATGTACTAGATGCTGAAGTCAATGCTGCTGGTGCTGCTGAGAATAGGTCTAGGCCGAGGAGGAGAAGAGTGTTTCTACCATTATAAACCTAAAGTTATGTGTATGTGAAGTGCTCATTACATATTTTGCTAAGGCATTTGTGGTGACCTGTTTCTGTATATTATATAAATGTTCCCTTATTCTAAACTTAAACTTCCTATCTGTTTTGCCTATATAGAAGGCCATGCAGGCCACACCATGGGCAAGATATACTAAATGTTCAGAATCACAGGTGCCTTCTGCATGAAACCAAAAAGTCTTACCCAACTAACTAGAGAAGAAGAGCAAATTCTGGAAATATAAAATATATTCCAGCACAATCGGCTGATATATCTGACTATATTCTGGACTTAAAATGTTTTATGAGGTCAGTAACTCTTATGAGCACTTCACATACACATAATTTTAGGTTTATAATGGTAGAAAACACAAAACTAACTAATAGACTTGGGGATATTAAGAATAAACAGAACTTAATGAAACTAAATGGATAGTAAGGTTGAAAGCCCATGAAGGCAAAGGGCTTAATGATAAAATACCTATTAGACCTGTTTTAAAAAAACAGACCACTAAAAACTTGACTTGAGTGAATATATATGGTACAATTTTATATATTTTATATATTTAAGGATGAATTTTATGTATATGTATTTATATATTTATATATATTTATATGTTTTATTATCACTTTAAAATTTTAAATTGTTTAATTGATAAATTAATTGCTCAAGGATATATAGTAGATTAAGTAGTGTGTTTGTCATTATGTCTGAAGAAGCAGTGGGATACACTGCGAAAGCGCTCACATCTCTTGTTCAGTAAAGAAGTTATTCTACAATTGCGTCATCATTCAGCCACAGCACTAGAACTTTTTTGCTGTATTGCTTTTTTGCATTTGTTGGTGCTTTGGCATTTATCCAGAGTGTATATTTTCATGTTTTTTGTGTGTGACTTGTGTGTGTGTGTGTGTGTGTGTGTGTGTGTGTGTATGTCTGTATGTCTGTATTGCCCTACATACTTAGATCATGGAGAGTAAAACTACACTATGACACATATAATGTTGGACAAAGGGCCAAAAGTAAGAGCTCAACATTAGATAATGCACTTACAAAAATGTGGAAGTGCATAGAATAATATGCGCTGCATTTTGAGGACTATTGGGACATTTGAAGTTCATATTCTGGCAGTCTTCTCTCATGTTATGTGTACATGATACCACATTTGACAGCAAACCTTAATTTAATGTGAAACACACATAAATATGAGTCAAAATTGTGCACTTGCTGCAAACATCTGGACAGTGGTGAGTCATACCACATCTCCCTAAAACAGCATGTGGAAAGCTTGAAAATGTATGGCACAGTATATGAATATGTACATATACTGTGAAGCTATATGTCTGTATCCATGGCAGCAATAACATCCACATTCACTATAGCCTCCTATATCTGCTGGATTTCACCACACATACATCAATAACTGAACAAGTGTGTAAAGCATTATGTTGTATGCTCACTCACTGACAGGGCTAAATGAGTTTTGCCACAGGCTTGCCCGTCCAAATGCAATCAGACACATATGGCCAAAATGGGTACTGTTATCACATAGCTAGGCTACAAAACAGTTTTCTGACTGATAGGCTACTAGCTGCAAATGACAGTAAGAAGCAATGTGACTCTGCAGGCCTCCCAAGCTGTTCAACACAAGATTTGTTTATGTCCTCTAGGACTGGCTCACCTGCAGTCATTTACAAAGCAGACTTGAGCTATGCCTCATGCTTTAAGTACCATGATCTGTAGTGTGTAAGACTAGATTAGTAGGGGGTTGTAATCTCACTCTAGCCCACTTGATGTGTGTGTGTGTGTGTGTGTGTGTGTGTGTGTGTGTGTGTGTGTGTGTGTGTGTGTGTGTGTGTGTATGTGTGCACTTGTGTGTGTGTTTCTCCACAAGGAGCAAGTGTGAACCCCACACTAACTTCCAAACTGGCATTGGTTTGCACGTTTTGCCCCTTGTGGTTGATGCAGGCCTCCACAAGGCCTGCTGATGTCATCTACCATAAGATTACCTAAAGCCATGTTAATGTCAGGCTTGAGCTGTGGCACTTGCATTAAGTACTGTGATCTATAGTGTGTAAATCTAGATAGGTAGGGGTTCTAATCTCACTAGAGCCCACTTGGTGTGTATATCTCCCCAAAGTGCAAGTGTGAATTCCATACTGACTTCCAAACTGGCATCAGTTTGCACTTTTTTGGCCCTTGCAGTTGATGCAGGCCTTCAAACTCTTTCCCCCTACAAGGCCTGTTGATGTCATCTACCATAAGATCACCTGAAGACATGTTAATGTCAGATTTGAGCCATAGTGCATGCAATACGTGATGCATTCTGTAGTCTCTAAACCTAGATAGGTAAGGGTTCTATTCTCACTACAGCCAACTTGGTGTGTGTGATATGCAGTGTTTTGTAAACATAGCTAGTAGTACTATTCTCAGTGTCACCAATTTGGTGTGTGTGTGTGCTGTGCAGTGTTATGTAAATGTAGATTGGTAGTGGTACTATTGTCATTGCAGTCATCTTGGTGTGTTTGCATGTTAGTCAGAGCACTTTATGTCAGCCTATGGGATCATAGGATCACAGGAAGTTACTAGGCTAATGGCTCTAGGGCCCTTACAGTCCTAGCCAAGTTCTTACCCTTATTTCCACAATCAGCACCTATTGCCCCTATCCTGAGGGACACAGGTGTAATCCCTGGGGAGAATTAATGGCCACCTATCCAATCATCTAGACTGCATTTGAAAAGGGCCAATGAGGTCCTCTGTTTGACATGAAGTGGGATTCTGTTCCAAAGGTGTGGTAACCTCTGGAAAACAAATATGTCCCTCCAGCAGGTTTTATTAATGTCACATGCCAGGTTAAGGTCTTTAGAGTGAGTAACCTGTATACCATTTGACTTACAGATATGCAGCATTTCCAATAAAGCAGGGTCAGAGATTGCCTTGTATTCAAGGCAGACATCACATCTGAGTAGTCTACATGAAACAGGATAATGTGACAGTTATTTCAGATGATCCCCAAAGGACAAATGCTGAAGACCTTGAATTTTCCTTGTGAGGACTCTTTGTGGTCTCCCCAGTTGCTGCAGGTGCTTGGAAAGGAACATACTAAAAGGGACTCTGTACTCAATTATTGCCCTGATGAGGGAAGAGTACAGGGAGGTAATAACTTCATTTTTGTGGAGGCAATGCCCTTACCTATGACACAGCAAGACAGAATGCCCTTCTTACCACTGTGGAGACATGGTAGTCAAAGGTAAGGTAGATGTCAACCTGTGTGTCCAGGTCACTCACCACTGAGTGCATACTTAAGGTGTTGCTATTAATGTGGTTAGCAGGAACATTGCTTTTACTGAAAGGAATGATAATACATTTTTTCATTGAGTTTAAGGCCATGACTTTAGCAGAAATCATTTGTTTGTGTAAGACCCTCTTGTAGAATGTTGACATCATTTGGAGATTCTATGGCCACTCCCAGTTTGCAGTCACCAGCAAACGTTTTCAGCCACAGACCTTTAGTTTTTGCTTGTAGTTTGGAGAAATAGATTCTAAACAGTACAGGCCCCAGGAGTGACCCATGTGGAACACCACTGGTTACAGGTCTGGTGTTGGAGGTGGATTCCCATATTTTGACTATATGACTTCTATCAATCAGCCAGTTAGCAACCCATCTAATAGTATAATGGCTGATGCCTAGTTGGGTGAGTTTGTCAATGATACATGAGTGGAAAATAGTGTCAAACACCTTGGCTAAGTCCAAGTAGACTGCATGCACAGATTTATCCTCATGCAGGGCCTTTGTAACTGTCTGGAAAAAATCCACCAGGTTTAGCAGGCGTGATCTCTCTTTCACAAATCCAAATTGAGTAGGGGGAAGCGTTAGGAGATTACCTATATCTTTGTTGATAAGATCAATGATGATTTGCTCCATGACCTTACAGATAAGGCTAATGAGGCTATTAGCTATATAATTCCTGGGGTCAGTGGAAGCACCACCTTTGTGCAAGGGAATACTGGTGGCTGTTTTCAATTCAGCTGGTACAAAGCCAATGCTTAGACATTGATTGAAAAGAGTACCCAATGGTATTGCTAATTAATTTTAGAGTCCATGTAGGGCACAACCTGGGATGTTATCAGGTCTTGCAGATGCTGTGTGTTTGGCCTTAGAGAGAGCATTTCTGACCTGCTCTTTAGAGATTCAAGGTAGGGGACAGGTGGTAGGGACAGCATGGGGTACGTGTGGTAGGGACAGGTGAGTACAGTTTTCACATAACCTGTTGGCTGTAGGTTAACTATGTCCACATGCTCAGTATATGTGGTATCATTAACTACCATTTTGGCAGAAATGTGGGCCTTTCCTTTTAGTTTTCAGATGTAACTATAGAATGCTTTATGGTTGTCCTTTATTGAGGAAGCTAATTTGGACTCAAAGTTTGCTTTGGGGTACTTCACAATATGCCTTATTGGCTTGCTTAAGCTGAGAAGGGAGTGTTTCTGGTTTAGGCGAGCTCCCTCCCTCTTACTCTTAAACAGCAATTTCTTTCTCTTATTAAGCCTGTTAATGGCAGTTGTCCACCAGGCAAATTTGCTTCTCCTTGAGGAGCTTGTTTTGGTTCTATCAGGTATGGCAGAGTCAATGCGGTTACACAGGTGTTTTTATAGAGCACTGGTGTAGAGCTCGGAATAGTTGCCAGTTCCTTCTGAGAGAGGAGGTGCAGTGAAGCTATGTATACCATCCCATAAGAGGTTATAATCTGCTTTAGAGACATTTTTAATTTAGTTACTGCTAGGGGTGTTAGGTGTGATAGTTACTTCGAATGAGACCGATTTGTGGTCAGATCTCACCGGGAGGACCTCACAGTGGGGATGCTACAGTGGTCCCTCATATTGGTAAGCACCAGATCTAGGATGTTGGCTTCCCTTGTGTGGGTGTTAATCAGATGGTCTAGGGTATTGCAGTTAATGAAATCGAGGAAGTTAGTTTGAGCATGTGTAATTTACTCAGTCAATGGATGGGTAGTTAAAGTCACCCAAAACTATGGTTTTTGGATGTATCTTGATAGAATCAAGTAAATACAAATAAGCAGAGTGGGTGCCCTGATTCATGGAGCGGGTCCTGTACCTGGCAATGACTTGAATAGGTGCCCAACAAACAGTTAATTGCACCTGAAGTTTCTTTAGGGAATCATACTGTTTAACCAATCTGGATGTGTATTTATCTTTAAAGAATATTGATACGCAACCTCCTTTAGTTTTCATGCCTTCAATTTGAGGTCTGAACGTGTGGAAGGATGTGTAACCCAGTATGGCTGGGGTGCTCTTCATAGCCTTAAGCCAAGTTTCTGTGACTGCACAAATGTCTCCATCTTCCAAGGTGAGGACAGTTTCCAGTGAGTTAAGTTTCATGTTGAGACTCCTATTATTTAGCAGCATAACCCTGAGGTTGTTTTTATACAGGGTTTTTACACTGGGAATTGTGTCTTTGAGTCACCACTTAAAAAGGGCACTGTGGGGGTAGCAAGAGCCTTGGCCGGTAGCCAAAAATCCCAGGGGAGACAGATGAAGACCATCTCTGGCAAAGCATAGAGGTCTGTAGATCATGTCATCCCAGGCTGAGAGATACTGTATCCCCTTAGAATGGACACCAGAAGCTAAGGTAATTATGGAGGTCAGTCATTTTATGTTTGTATTGAGACATCATCGTAGGTGAAGGTAAAATATTGCTTAAGGCTAGGGACATACCTGCCTGAGACACATCGTTCAAGAGTTCAGTCATGTCTCTCTCCATGTAGTCCAGAGAGGTACGTCTTAAGTCCTTCACACCAACATAGACTATGACATGAGTGCATGTGTGATATGGCGTATCCTAGCACCTGACAGACAGATGACAGTGACCTTTTCTTTATCCAGCCTGGTGATAGGGACATCAGTGTGTCTCATGGAATCACCTATGACTAATATGTCTGATTTTGTGTTTTGCCTTATGAGTTTGACTGGGGAGGCACTGGTGCATGAGCTGTTATGTGTAATTTGTTCTGCAGAGGAAGTATGATGTGTAGCATGCTAATGTTAGTGTTTTGAAGGTCTGTGGTGTTTAGGTATGTTTCATGTAAGGAGCTCTGCAAAGTAGGTATGTGTGATGTGGGTTTGGGTGGAGTAGGAGGTGAGGTGTGGATGCTGGCAACCTGCTCATTGCCATATGTACTGACTGTCATGTGAGAGAGCATGGATTAAAGGTTTTTAATATAGTTGCATCTCTCACACATTGTGCTTAAATGGACTAGGTTGAGGGTTGGGGGCGCTGTCCACATTTCTTCAACAGAGACTGCTAATGCCATTATAAATAGATTATTACTTGTGTATACATCACAACAGGCCATGGCTAGGCAGTGGCCTGACAGATGCTTAAATGTAAGATGTGATTACCTTTATGGTGTAATTCTAAGGTAAAACAGTACCTGACAGTGTGGGACAACATGGTGGATTGAGTATACTACTTTGCCAGGCATATGGCACTTTTCTGAACCATAATCCTGTTATTAGGCAGGGTCGCTATAGCATACTTACAAATGTGACAATGTACAACTCCAACAAAGTAAGGGTCATGCTGCTACACCCTTGAGGTTCACAGCCTCAAACACACTTTCTGTAGACAAACTTGTTCAACTTTGCATTAAGTACTTTGGCCTTGCAAGGCTACAATGCCTGTCAAACAACCAGACAGCAAATGGATGTTGGGTGAAATAATATAGGACTACAGTTTTATGTTCTGGGAACCTAAATGTACAGTATGATATACCTATGACATGCTGGAGGAACAGGAACATCTCCCAAAGTTGGCCACTCCTCTGCAGTAAGCCTCACATCCATGTCACGCAGATCACCTCCATTATGCTGTTGACAGGCAGGCTGCATGAATTGCTGTGAAACTGTTACCTAACATGGATCACTACTGCTGTGGACCTTGCTAGATCAACCTTGGACATCTATGTCACCTGACATTTAACATTGTATTGTGATGCAGCAGCTGTCAGAACCCTAGTCAAATCCTAGGAATCTCGTAACCCAAGGCAAAATACATGCAAAACTGAACCATTGGTCTGGTTTCTATTCAAGGCATCTACCTGGAAAAGGCTACAACAAGCCTACAGGCCCTTGCATCATCTGGGAGAAGAGTGTGGATCAACAAACAGGCTGTGGCCTGCTTCTTATTTTGGGATTGGTGTTAACATTTTGCTATTGGCGAGAGGAAAAGAAAAGGAACACTGTATCCCAACAGAGTGTGGCCATGGTGAGATCAACAGTAGTAGTAGACAGGCAGTAGCCATTCATGTGACTCCCTCTTTTCAGCATTCTTCACAAGGTAATTCTTTGTTTTCAGTAAGCATTGCTTGATTTGTTTATAACTTCAGAATAACTGTCTAAATACTCCATCCTTAACTTTTCAGGGTGTACATATCAGTTTCACCTCCAGTGTTTGGCATTGCTCTGTACAGACTCAGACACCTTGAGTGACATTTCTCCTGGGAAAGCATGATGGAACTTACTCCAATACTAAGATGCACACAGGACAAAGTACAGTTTTGTACCTACCATAAATGTAGATGTTCGAGTGCTAATACAGCTGCAGTCATAACAGATGGGTTCTCCTGCCATCAGGCGGGTCCTCGGTCAGCCGAATTCCAAAGTCTAGGTCCGGTGTCGCCGCTTCTTCCCTGACGCCAGTGCCAGGGTATAAAAGAACCAGCTGACGCCATTTTCTTCAGTTTTTCTTGCCCCAGATGTCAGGTGCCCCCAGAAGGAAGGCAATACATAAATTTGTGTAATAAAGCAATGCCATATAATCAAAACACAGTAGTGCAAGCAAATACACCATAAATGAATACCCCAATCAGGTTGTAAGAGGAGTTGTTAGCCAATAGGCCTGTCCCAAGAGGGGAAGGAGGGAGGGAAACCTGGACTGCAGCTGTATTAGCACTCGAACATCTACATTTATGGTAGGTACAAAACTGTACTATGTTCATCGTGCATACAGCTGCAGTCATAACAGATGGGTAGAATCCCAATGCTAAGAAAGGGGTGGTAGGCACTAGGTGGAACTAGGAGGAGCCAGGATGCCCTGCAAGACTGCAGTGGCAAAGCCTGCTCTAGATTTGGAGTATAATGCAAGGTGGTAGTGCTTGGAGAAGGTATGCACAGAACTCAAAGTGGCTGCTTCCAAAATATCTTTGGTAGGAACTCCTCTGAGGAAAGCTGCAGAGGTAGCTGTGGCCCTTGTGGAGTGAGATCTGATGCCTGTAGGTACAGTTTTGCCGTGAAAAGAATAACAAAAGCGTATGCAGTGGGCTATCCATTTTGAGATTGTCTGTTTGGAAATTGGCTTTCCTTGAGCTCCTATAGCATAGGACACAAAGAGCTGTTCTGATTTTCTGAAAGGCTTTGTTCTGTTCAAATAATAACTATCTGTGGATGTCCAAGGAATGTAGTAATCTCTCCCCTTTGTTTTGAGGATTAGGATAAAAAGTAGGTAAGTGTATAGCCTGATTCAAAGCTACACTGGATACCACTTTTGGCATAAAGGATGGGTTGGTTCGTAAGGAAACTCTGTCCTGATGGAAGATGATAAAAGGCTGCACAGCCATGAGGGCTTGTAGTTCATGAGCTGAGGTAATAGCCAGAAGGAAAGCTGTTTTCCAGGACAAATATTGCAAATCTGTTGAGGCAGCTGGCTCAAAAGGAGGCATGGTCAGCTTTTCTAGAATGAAATTGAGATCCCAAGCAGGTATTGGTTGTTTCTTTGGGGGTTTTATATTCTTAGCCCCTCTGAGGAACTGTCTTAAGAGGGGGTGAGAGAATAAAGGTGGATCAGTGTTGTATTCTGCAGAAATGGCTGAGGCATGAATTTTGATGGAGGAGAATGAAAGTCCACTGCTTAGCAGCTCAGCTAGATACTGTAATATTTAAGGTAAATTCTGTTTTCCAGGATTCTGGCCCTTTTTCTCATTCCAGGCACAAAACCGTTTCCATTTTGCGGAGTAAGCTTTTCTAGTAGACAGCCTTCTGGCCTCCAAAATGACATTCTGCACCTCCTTGGAGAGTAGGGTCTGTTGTGATGTTAAGGAATCTTCCATGCAGCCAGATTTAGTGTTTTCAGCTGACTGTGAAGAGTTTTGAAGCTGTGCTGAATCAGAAGAAGAGGCATTAGAGGCAGGGTCCATGGTGGGGAATGCGTCAGGCTCCTCAGGAGTGGGTACCAGTGTTGTCTTGGCCAGTCTGGAGCAATGAGAATCATCTTTGGTCTGTCTGCTCTGGTTTTTAATAGAGCATTGGGCAGCAGAGGAAGAGGTGGGAAGGCATAAACTGTCATTGTTGTCCAACTGAAAGAGAGAGCATCCACTCTCCAGGCCTTTGGATGAAAATTCCTTGAGCAGAATTTTGTCAATTGGTGATTATTGTGGGAGGCAAAGAGATCTATGTCTGGCCTTCCCCATGCTTGAATTATCTCTGTAAAAACTTGAGGATGCAACTTCCATTCATGTGGATCTGTCATATTTCTGCTTAGGTTGTCTGCCAGCGTGTTTTCCTTGCCTGGCAAGTACTGTGCTTGAAGTTCGATTTGTAAGTCCAGAGCCATGTTCCAAAGTGACATGGTCATCCTGCATAGGGGGTATGAATGGATTCCTCCCTGTTTGTTTATGTACCACATTACTGTGGTGTTGTCTGTCCTTATCAATAGTTGACCTGGATGCAGAAGGTCTTTGAAGGCTATAATAGCATTTATTACTGCTAGCATTTCCTTTTGATTGATGTGAAGGTGCTTTTCTTTTTGGGACCATTTGCCCTGAATGCACCGATCTGTCATGTGCGTAGTCCGAGGCATCTGTTGTGATGACTTGATTTGCTTGAGGCTTTATGAATGGGAGACCTGTGTTTGTTTGGCATGCTTGAGCCCACCACAGAAATTCCTTTTGAAGACATGGAATTAGTGCTATTATTGTTTCCAAACTGTGGCTGTGTTGAGACCATAGGTTTTTCAGGTACCATTGAAGTTTCCTCATATGCAGCTTTGCACATGGGATTAGTAGGATGCAAGATGCCATGAATCCCAGAGCCTGCAGGATTTTCCTTGTAGTCAGCCTGGTGAAATTTACTAGTGTTCTGAAGTATTGAGTTAGTTGCCCCTGCTTCTCTGGCATGAGGTAGGCCATCTGGGTGTTTGTGTACAAGTTGGCACCCAGGAAAATTATTTTCCGAGAGGGTATTAGCCTTGATTTCTTTTTGTTGACTGTGTATCCCAGAGAATTCAACAACATTATTACATAAGCCAGATGTTTCAGAAGTATGTGCTTGCTGTCCGCTTGGATCAGGCAGTCGTCCAAATAGGGGTAGATTTGTATCACTTGAAGTCTGCAGTAGGCAATTACTGATGCCAAGCATTTCATGAATACTCTGGGCGCAGTAGATAAGCCAAAGGGCAATGCAGAGAATTGATAATGGGTTGAACCTGCAAGAAATCTGAGGTATCTTCTGCAATTTTGTCTGATTGGGACATGCAGGTATGCCTCCTTGAGGTCCAATGTTACCAGCCAAGACTCCTTGCCCAGCATGGGAAGAAGCTGCTGTAAAGTGAGCATCTTGAATTTTTAGTAAAAATGTGTTTAGGATGGATAGGTCCAAAATAGGTCTCCAATCTTTTCCCTTCCTTGGTACCAGGAATAGTCTGGAATAAAAACCTTGACCTTGTTCATGAATAGGTACCTCTTGAATAGCTTTCATGTCCATGAGATCTGAAATTTGTCTTTGTGCCTCTGCCCTTTGATTGTGTGGCAGGTTTGGCATGCCTCTCATTTTTGAAAGGGTGTGAAAATGGAATCTGTAGCCTCTGTTTATAATGTCCAGGATCCATTTGTCTTTTGTGACAATATGCCAATTTTTTGAAAATAATGCCAGCTTTCCGCCTAAGGGTGCTGCCATTTGAGCCTGCTTGGCATGCAAAGGGGAAAGTCATTGGGCTTGCTTTCTGAATGGCTGCGAACTATCCTCACCACCTCTTTGTGTAGGAGCTTGCCATTGTCTGCCTCTAAACGATCCTTGGGATTGCCCACTGCCTCTCGGGTGCCTGTGTCTACCTCTTTGGGGTCTGTCCATGGCTGGAAAGGACCAATTTTTGGAAGGCCAATTTCTACTGAAACGTGGGGGTTGTACCTGTAGAAAATCTTTCACTGTTTGCATTGATTTAGCCTTTTCCTCCATTTTCTTTAATACCTCCTTAGCATTAGCACCAAATAATACATCCTTTTGTAGAGGGGCATCTAGTAATTTAGCTTTGACATGATCTGGTAAGGTTTGTTCCTTGAGCCAGGCATGTCTATGTATGACTGATCCTGTAACAGCAGCTCTACATGAGGCCTCTAGAGCATCAAAACCACATTGCAAGGTATGTTTACCCACTTGTTCTGCACTATGCATCAAATCCTGCAACTCCTTCAAGTCAGGTTGTTCAGGTTGTGACATTTTACTTCTCATTTGTGATAACAGAAACTGTTGGTACTTTAGCATATGGAACTGGCAGTTTAATGCCCTCATGGTTAAGGTGGCTGAGGTATATACCTTTTTTCCCAACCTTTCTAAGGATCTGGAATCTCTCTCGGAAGGTAATGGCTTTTTAGCAGTGGAGGCCTTAATTCCCTTGGGGCCCTGTGAGATAGTTTCTGGGTCAGCCGCATGGCTTTTGTATAGAAATTGGTGTGAGTCAGGAACCTGGTAGTACCTGTCAGGCTTGACTGGGGCCGGAGGTAAAGAATCCGGGTTAAGGCAGGCCTCCGAGTACACATCATCTAGTATGTCCAAGATAGGAGGTATAGCCAGAGGCCTGTGCTGAGGTAGCATGAGAAAATCCCTAAGCCTTTTCTTGGAATCTGAGTACTCTTGGCCTTCCCAGTGGAAGTGTTCCCTTAAGGTATGCAAGGTTTCCCCAAATGAGTAATCCTCTGGGGGGGATACAGAGGGAATGGACTCCTCTGCATCAGAATCTTCAAAAGGGGAGTAAGAAAGTTCCTGTTCATCAGAGTGCTCTGATATAATGGAGGCCTGATCAGAGGAGGAGGATTCGTCCTCCACTCTGGGCCTTTTGTCCGGGGGGGGGGGTTCAGAACCCCTGATCAGAGTAATTAAATCCTCAGCCATTTTAAGCATCTGTTTTTTAGGCATGGGGCTGGGAGATGGGCCCTGTGTAGCTTCTCTCTTAGAATGCATGGCTGCTTTAGACTTAGTGAAAGCCTTGATGGAAAAAGAAGAGGAAGGTCTGAAGACATCTTGAGAGGAGGCAGACCTATCTGCACTTTGAGATTCACCACCAAGAGTGGCTTCGGTATCTGTAGTCGGGGTGTGGGCCGAGGAGCCTGCGACCTCAGGCACAGAAGACACTGCCAATGAAGTGTCGTCGGTAGTCAGGGGCTGTGTAGGCACCTCGCTGAGAACCGGACCACCTGTAGTCGGCTTTGGTGTGGTGTCGGTAGAGGCCGTGGACCTCATGTGTCGGTCCTTATCTTTGTGCTTTTTAGACAGAACTGGAGTCGGAGTATCCGACGACATAATATAGTTAAATTTTTTGCCAAAATAATGATGGGCGAACTCCGCCTGACGCTTAATGGTGCGTTTGTTGAATGTAGCACAAAAACGACAGACTGAGACGTCGTGGTCTGGGCCTAAACAAGGAATACAGAGGGAATGAAAATCCTTATGCGATATTTGCTTCCCACATGAAATACAATTATTAACTTTGTCTGACATCGGTCTGAGGCAAGAAAAGTTTCCCCAACGGGGTACTTAGCTTTCAAGAAGACTTCGGTTACAAAATTTTCGTAATTTCAGGAGCTGGCTGACCGGCACTTGCGAACTGCTTCTGCTTTGGGCACCGCGCGGCAAGAAAGACTGAAAAAAATGGTGTCGGCTGGTTCTTTTATACCCCTGTCACACTGACGTCAGGGAAGAAGCGACGACAACCGACGCCGGACCTAGACTTTGGAATTCGGCCGACCGAGGACCCGCCTGACGGCAGGAGAACCCATCTGTTATGACTGCAGCTGTATGCACGATGAACATCTAGCCTACAGTGACGAGCACTGCCCCCATAGTTGCAAAACAGATACTCATGACATTGATTGACATTCTCAATACAACTGTTCAATCAATAAGAAAGGGTCTGTTTCCATGGATATGAACATTTCCACTATGACTGTTACCACCTTGGTGGATATGGGCATCCTGATGCAATGTAGAAATCACCTCATGTTTACCAAGAACAGGTTCATTCTCAAACAAACTGATATGGTATGTGAGAGATGTATTGACACAATGTCACTAGAGGCAAAGCTCTCACATGACAGTACTCCTAATGTCAATAATGTAGTCAGTAGTACACATGTTGCACCCATAACACACAAGTCAAAGCAGACATATGCTGAGGCACTGAAATGTAATCTTCATAAATCATAAAGACCTCATAGACAAAGTGCAGATAACATATACCCTCAGCATCCTGAAATGCACTCTGTAAAAACAACACACATATCAACACATAGAGCTACATCGCATGGAGACTCAACACACAATCCAACATTCTAGTCATTGCAGACTCCATTGTGAGACATAACTGATGTCCCTCTCACCGGGATCCGCCACATCATGCACACACGCATGTCATTGGACCAAAAGTAACACAAATTCAACATGTCAGAGATGCAACTATACTAACATCCTAGAATACATGCTCTCTTACATGCCAGTCAGTAAATATGACAATGAGCAGGTTGTCACCATGCACACCTTACCTCCCACTTTACCCAAACCCACATCACACATACTTACATATGCGGAGGTCCTCACCAGAAACATAAATAAACATCAGAGAATTCCCAAACATAAACATAAGCATGCTACACATCCACTGCAGAACACAACACACATAATAATTCTCGCACTAGTGTCTCATCTGCCAAGCCCTTACGGAAAAACACTGAAAGAAACATATTAGTCATAGGAAATTCCATTGTAAGACACGCACATGTCCCTCTCACCAAGCTTGATAAGGAGAAGGTCATGGTCAGCTGTCTGTCAGGTACCAGGATCCACCATATCACACGTGCACTCATGTGTCCCAAAAACAGGTGCTGCTGTTGTGGGTCTGTCATAGTCCATGTTGGTGTGACTGGCTTGAGCCGTACCTCTCTGGACTATATGAAGAGAGACATGACTGGACTCTCTGACTATGTGTCTTAGGCAGGTATGTCCCTAGTCTTACGCAGCATTTTACCTTCACCTAGGATAATGCCTCAGTACAAACAGAAAATGATTGACCTTAATAATTACCTTAGTTTCTGGTGACATTCTAAGGGGATACAGTATCTGTTAGCCTGGGATGATATGATTGACAGACCTTGATGCTTTGACAGAGATGGTCTTCATCTGTCACCCCCTGGGATTTTGGCTACTGGCCAAGGATCTTGCCACCCTCATAGTGCCATTTTTAGGTGGTGTCTCAAGGATAAAATCCAGAAATGAAAACTCCATATAAAAACAACCTCAAGGTTATATGCTGCTAAACATTAGGTGTCTTGACATGAAACTGCACTCACTGGAAGCTGTCCTCACATTGGAAGACTTACATACTTGTGCAGTCAAGGAGACCTGGTTCACAGCTGTGAAGAGCACCCCACCCATATCGGGCTATATCTCCTTCCACACGTTCAGACCACAAATTGAAGGTATGAAAACTAAAGGAGGCAGTCTATCCCTTTTCATTACAGATAAATACGCCTCCAGATTGGTTAGACAGCATGATTCCCTGGAGATACTTCAGTTGCAATTAACTGTCGGTGGGATACTTATTCACATCATTGCCAGCCTCAGCACCCCATCTGTGAATCAGGACACCTACTATGCCTATTTGAATATACTTGAGTATATCAGATATATCCAGATACTCTGTCTTTGGACGACTTTAACTAACCATACATTGACCGGGTAAATTACTCGTGTTGTAACTCACTTTCCCAAAGGTTCCTCGACTTCATTAACTCCAGTGTACTGGACCTGCTGGTTGACACCCCCACAAGGGGTGCCAACATCCTAGATCTGGCACTTACCAATATGTGGGCCACCTAGCACCCCCACTGTGAGGTCTTCCCTAGTGATATCTGACCACAAATCAGTCTCATTCGAAGTAACTATCACACCACACACCCCAACAGTAAGGAAACTAAAGCACATTATTACCTCTTACAGGATGGCATTAATAGCTGTCCTGCACCTCCCCATCAGATGAAACTGGCAACTATGCTGAGTGCTGCACCAATGCTTCATACAAACACCTGTGTAACTGCATTGACTCAGTCTTAACTAATAGGACCAAAACAAGCTCCACAGGGAAGAACAAACCTGCCAGCGGACAACCACCATTAATAGGCTTTACAATAAGAGGAATAAATTGCTGTCAAGGAGTAAGAGGGAGGGAGCCCTTCTAAATTGGAAACTCTCCTTCCTCAGCTTAAACAAGCAAATAAGACATCTTGTGAAGTCCTCCAAATTAGCTTCCTTAACAAAGAACAGTTGCAAGGCAATCTATAGTTACATCCGTAGCCTAAAAGGAAAGGCCCAGATTTGTGCCAAACTGGTAGTTAATGATACCACATATACTGAAAGTCATATGGAACAAAGGATCATTTGTTGTTAAAAAAAGTCATAGTGGAGAACTATAAAAAAGGGAAGAATCTAAGTATGGCATGGACTGACTATAAAAAAACATTTGATAGTATCCCACATTCATGGATAAAAGATTGCTTAAAAATGTATAAAATACATCCTACACTGATTGACTATATTACAGTGACCATGAAACAGTGGCAGACCACTTTGCAATTAAGCTATGATAAAGGACAAATTATTATCCCAGGGATAAAAATTCAAAGGGGGATATTCTAGGGTGATTCTTTGTCACCTCTGCTATTCTGCCTTGCCCTTAACCCAGTAAGTTGTCTATTTAACAGTTTAGGCCATGGCTATAATTTGGCTCCTAGAAAACAACAGTCTAAAGACTTCTCATCTTCTCTGTGTTGATGATGTAAAACTGTATGGCTTATCAGATGAGGAACTGAAAGTACAACTGCAAGTTGTCAAAACTTTTTCAGATGATAATAAGAATGTCATTTGGTCTTGATAAATGTTCAAAAGCAACCTTTAAAGCAGGAAAACTGCAATGCCAGGACAACATCCGTTTGGGAAAAGAATGTGATATAAAAGAACTTGAGCAAGAGGGAGTGTATAAATACTTAGGAATTGATGAAGGATCAACAATAAAACACGAACAAATGCGAATAAAACTTAGTAAGGAATATTTCAGAAGATTTAAATTAATCCTGAAAACAGCACTGACATCTAGGAACAAAATTCAAGCTATAAACCAATTTGCTCTTCCTGTCCTAACTTACAGTTTTGGAGGACTGTCCCCAAAATGTGTTGGGCAGATTAGATAGGAAAACAAGAAGGATGCTTCATGCTCACCAAATGATTTATAAAAATCAGTGTGTACCAAGATTATATGTTTCCTGTTCTGAAGGGGGGATGGGCCTCCTTGAAATTGATTATATGTATAGATCTGCAGTCATGAGACTCCACACATATCTGCTGACCTCACAAGACCCAAACATAGTGAAAGTTTTGAAACATGAGAAGAAATCTAAGATGACTTCTCTGCTTAATTTATTAGAAGCATATCTGGAGCGTTTCTCCCCGGGCCTCCATTGAAAATTGTTTTTGTTCCAAGTTGGACTTTCCCGGTAAACAAATGTTAAATTAAAAATAAATGAATATCTGTGTCAAGCAGGAATGGAAATCAAACCAGAAGTGAATAAAAATCAGGCAACTGAAACGGTGTTCAAAAACAAAAGAAAGAATATAAGAAGAAGGACCAGATGAGGAGGCAAGAAATGTGGAAAAAGCATAAATATAATTGCAAGTATAGAAAACTTCTGGAAGAACCTCATGTTGATCAGGAACAAATGCAGGAATGGTTGAGGAGAGGTGAATTCAAACCAAGAGACAAAAGGTTAATATTGGCGGCCCAAGACTGTGGGTTACGTACACGTTGGTTTACAAAGTCCATTGAACATGTGGGAGAAACAGACAAATGTAGGTTTTGTAAAAGTGAATTGGAAACAGTCGCACACCTTGTTGCTGGTTGTGACATACTAATGGCAGAAGGACTGTATACTGAAAGGCATAATAATGTGGCAAGACTGTTGCACTGGGGATTGTGCAAACATTATGGTATTGAAGTGGCTGAAAAACACTGGAAACGAGCCACAAAGTATCATAGAAAATGATGAAGTTTATATCACATGGGATAACCCATTACCAACATTTTAAAGGATAGATGCTAGAAAACCAGATATAGTGGTCCAAGAAAAGAAGACAAAAGTAGCATTGATCATTGAAATCTCCACACCCAGTGACTACAGTGTCTTGCATACAGAGAGACACAAAGTCATAAAATATCAGGATCTGCAGTCAGAAATTAGAGCAATGTGGAAGAAAGATACCCAGACAGTTCCAATAGCAGTAGGAGCAACGGGGCTTATAAAAAAGAATCTACAATTGTATTTAGATATGTTACCAATCCATGTAACCTTGTACGAATTGCAAAAAGAGTCATTACTGGGCACACTGTGGGCACTGCGAAGAGCACTTCTGGCTGACATCAAAGAATGAAACAATACTAATTTCATGAACTTTAATTGTACTTTGACTTAGGAATGGGGTCCATTCCCATCATAGTATTTGAAACCCAAAAGATTTGGAGAAATTAAAAAAGAGCTAGGTAACAATCCTTATATCGTTAGATGGTGCTAACTGGCTCACTGATAGAACCAATATCGTCAAAATAGGGGAATACACCTCCAACACCAGACCTGTAACCAGTGGTGTTCCACAGGGATCTGTCCTGGAACCTCTGCGGATTGGAACCTAGTTCTCCAAAGTACATGTTAAAACTAAAGGTCTGTGGCTGACAAAGCTTGCTGATGACTGAAAACTCAGAGCGGTCATAGAATCTCCAAAAGATGTCAGCATCCTAAAAGAGGGTCTTACACACACAAATGACTGATGCCAAAGTTATGGCTATAACCTCAATGCAAAAAATGTATTATCATTCACCTCGGTATGTGCAATGTTCCTGCTAACTACCACATCAATAAGAAAAGCCTAAGAATGCACTCACTGGTGAAAGACCCAGGCACACATGTTGACAGTGCACTCTATATTGCTTATCTCATAAGTAAGGCCATTGCATTCAGAAATTGAGAGAAGTTATAAGCTCTCTGTACTCTCCCCTCAACAGGCTAATAATGGAATACAATGGCCCTTTTGGTATGCACTTTTCATGGCACCTGCAACAATTGAAGAGACCACAAAGTTTCCTGCCAAGGATAATTCAAGGTCTTCAACATCTGTCCTACGTGGATCATCTGAAATCACTGCCACTTTATTCTGTTTTATACAGACTACTCAGAGGTGATCTAGGCCTTGCATATAAGCAATCTTTGGCCATGCTTTATTGGAAATGCTGCATATCTGCAAATTAAATGGTACATGGGGTACTCCCTCTAAAGACCTTAATCTGGTATGTAACAGTAATAGGACATGCTGGAGGGTCAGATTTGTCTCCCAGAAGTTAACACACCCTTGGAATGCAAACTCGCTTCATGTCAAACAGAACACCTCTTTGGCCCTCTTCAAATGCAATGTGGATGATTGGATGTGTAACCGTAAATTCACCCAGAGGGTTCCACCTGTGTCTCCTCTTGGACCAGAGTAATTGGTATTGATTGTGGAAATAAGGGTAGAACTTGGCTAGGCTTGTAAGGGCCCTAGGGGATTAGCCTAGTAACAGCCTATGATATGACTCAGTCATAGTCCATATGGGACTACATGACCTGCAACATACTTCCCTAGGCTATACTTAGAGATATTTATTTGAGCTCGAAGAAGACATCTGTGCAGTCAGTGACACATGACTTAAAGCCTCGAAGAGCACACCAACAGTGCAAGGTTACTATGCCTTCCACACATTTAGATCAGCTAATTCACAGGCAGGGACTAAAGGTGAAGGTGCCTCTATGTACATCAAAACTAAAGATACTTCAAGACTGGTCAAACAGGGCAATGCACTTGAGCTACTCTAGGTTCAATTCACAATAGGTAAAATCCAATATCACTTCTTTGCAAGCTATAGGGCCTCCTCTATGACCCAGGATACCCATATCGTGAATACAAACTTATTAGAAACACTAACCATCCAATCCAATACCATACTCATGCGTAACTTTCATTATCCCACTATTATCCAGGCATCCTATAAGAGAACAAACATACAGGCACAGAGATTCCTGGCTTTTGTAAACACAAACTCCCTGGACCAGATAGCCAATACACCAACCAGGGGTGCAACCATACTGGATATGGTCTTCACCAATATAGGAGAGTCATGCACAACCCCATACTATAATGTCTTCTCCGGTAAGGTCAGAATGCGAATTGGTCTCCTTTGAAGTAAAAATAAAACATGGACCCCAGCTAGACATGGAATATTCAAGAACAACTCTAAGGCTAACCTCCAGCTATTAGGTGATAAACTGGCCAAATCTCTAGCCCCCATAAACACTGAGAACACTGCGGCCTATGTGGAAGTGTTCACAAAAACCATGTGTGAGCATGTTAATAGCTGCATACAGGCAACTGTATCCACCAGGGACAAGTACAGAAGTAACTCATAATGAAGCCACCATGGTGGAATTACAGAATCAATAGGTGTATAATAGAAGGAAGAAACTCATGGCAAAACTTGGGAAGTTCAACACACAGCAGGAAAAAAGCACTCTCAAAGTAAACAAAAAAATCAGATGACAAATGGAGTCTACCAAAGCCAGATTTGAGGTTAGTTTAGGCTCCCAGGCCAAGGACAACCACAAAGCAAATTTTAGCTATTTCCACAACCTCAAAGGCAAGATACAGTTTTGTGCACATATCACTGTAAATAAAACCACTGATAATGAGGCAGAAGATAGAACAAACCTTCTGGCTGATAAACTGAGCCCAAACTTTACCCCTCTCTCCCCCTCAACCTTCCCTCAGGAAATACCATCAGATATAAATACCCCTACTCTCACAAGGGAACAGGTCCTCAATGCTGTCTCTAAGACCAAGTGCACTGCATCATTGGGCCCAGACAATATTCAAATATGCTTTCTAAATAGCATGAAACATGACCTTTTGGGGCCTCTGGAATTACTACTTCACTGAAGTCACCAAACAGGCTTCATGCCTCATGAATGGAGAATAGCAACAGTCATCCCTCTGCACAAAGGTGGGCCATCTACAGACCCTGGAGACTACAGACCCACAGGTGTCTCCAGTCAGATATGTAAATTCATGAAAAGAATTATCATGAAAAGGGTCACTAGAGATGTAGTACACCTCCAGACACTGGACCAAATCCAGTTTGGTTTCGTCAAGGGCAGATCATGCTTACCCAACCTGGTGGGCCTGTTTCAGAAGGTAACCAAGCAATGGATTTGGGAAATATGTTCACACTGCCTACCATGGCCTGACACTATACCTCCATCAGGAATTGTTGGCAAACTCAAGAGGTTAGGTACAAACTAGTATGCCAGCTGGTGGATAGCCAAGTGGCTCAGAGACAGGACCCTGCAAGTTAACATTGGAGAGTCCACCTCTACAAACAGGGCAGTAACAAGTGGACTCCCTCACGAATCATTCCTTGGACCACTCCTTTTAGGCATTTGCTTGTCTGAAGTCAAGGCCACTGTCAGTGGTCTTTGTCTGACTAAATTTGCAAATGACTGCAAATTAGGAGCTGTCATTGAATCCCACACTGTCACAAATGTTCTCCAGGAGGGGCTGACACAGACATATGACTGGTGTCAGAGGAATGGAGTAACACTAAAGGCCAATAAATGCACAATACTATACTTTGGGAAGTTACCCACCACTGGTAACTATCATATTGACAGCACACCTTGAACAGTTGACCCAGTAGTCAGGGACTTAGGGACACACATAGATAGTAATCTAGCATTTGACTGTTACATGTCTACAGTCTTGGGGAAATCATTCTATACTGCACAACTTATAAACAAAGGTATGGCATGTAAGTCCAAAGAAGTCATTGACCACTGTATTCAGCATTCATCAGACCTATCACTGAGTGCAATGCCACCTTTGGTATGTACCTAATCAGGCATATCTGACTGTTGGAACATCTACAGAGGTTCATCACTAAACCAATACAGGGCACAGGTAAAATATCCTATGCAGACTGCATCAAGGCCCTAGCTCTGTATTTTGTGTCCTACAGCCTTTGGAGGGGAGATTTAAGCCTGCCATAAAGGGCACTGTCAGACCCCACTCTGGACTTCCTGCATATCCACAAAACAACTAGCACCAGAATTACCCAGTCTACAGCCCTACACCTTGCCTGTGCTATAGATAGGATGTCCTGGAGAGAGAGGTATGTATCCCAGTGACTACACCCTGTATGGAATAGGTTCCCCATCCACGTGAAGCAGAGTTCCGTCCTAACCCAAATCAAGTGCAAGTTACACAACTGGATAGGTAACAGGGCAATCATCCATGGTTTGGGACCTATATCTCTAATGGACACAGGGAAACTGTAAATAGTTCATCTCCCAGGCCCTTGCTTGTAAATGTTTCATCTCCCAAAACCCTGATTACACTTATCAAGGGTATCAGACCTTGTCAGAAATTTGGGATGCATGGCTAGGCTTAAGGAAGCCCTTGTGTTTATTAGCCTAGAAACCATGAACCTATACTCTATTACCTTTCTGGTTACATTTTACTCCTGTGATGACATTCAATCCTGTGCTCTGATGTTGATGGGTTGATTGTAGATGTGTACCCATAGGTGTGTCCAACACAATCCTGAAAGTGAAACTTAAAACATTTTCATAAGACACATTTCACTGTGTGACTCACGAGCCCTTATAACAACATCCATCATAACATACACAAATTATGCTATACACATACATCTGTTAATGTCCAGTACAAGTAGCATGTCAACAGCAACAATGGATGCAATGAATTCATATTACTGTAGATAGTCATCCTGTGCATCAGACCCATACACTTCTTTATTTGCATTCATGAGAAAAATGATAGGGAAGTGGCACAGTTATCATCACTTGAACAGGGTGTTGTGTGGGGGTGCAGGAAGCCTAGGCTGACCTAATAGGTTGGCAAGCGTGTATGTGAGTCAGGTAGGGAAGCAGGCAAGATCATGTCTGTAGCTGCCCTTAGTGTAACAGTGGTGTGTGAGTGTCTACATGAACACAACCAAGCTCAGTGCTAGCCCTAAGTGTCTGCATGTTGGACAGCTGTGAGCCATGCATGTTGGAGCTGACAGTTCATCATATCCACCCCAAAACAAGAGAACTGGCTCTGCCAGGTGTTGCACTGCTACCTCCTCACCTAAGGTCAGATGCTGTGCTACTACCTGAGGATGACTGATGTCTGCTGGGAATGTGTCCTCCACGGGAATGCCCAGGACCACAAGCCCATGGCCTGCTACATCTTGGTGTCAATAGCACTCTCCCCTCTGGAGCGCTGGATGTACTGCCACTAAGGGAGTATGATTGTGCATGGGCACGTTGACTCTCAGCAGATGTAGTTGCTGATCCATGCCCATGAGGCCGATGCTCAACTCCAGTCAGACAATGCATCACAGGCAACATACATTCGAAGACAGAGAGTTTGTGATCTGTCTCAGACTTATGTCTTTCCACTGTGTCAGTCAACCATTCCAGGGTATCAGCAACATGGTGGAGGCAATCATGGATGTCAGGCTGTACTGCATCTATAACCGTGAGCATTCGTAAGGAGTTCCTTTCTGAACATGCATGTGCCTCCATGGCGGCCCTAAACATACACCGAGTGACACGTGATGAGACAGCTGTGATGGGTGATGGAGAGACAGCAGGCCTCCTATGAGCATCCCTATCAATCTGACTGTATGGTACCTCACCAACTGTTTGGCTATGGTCACTGTCAACAGTCACTGAAGCCACAGTAGCCACACTTCCCTGTTCAATGTCCCCACCCTCCAACTCTCCAATATCTGTGACCACAGGGGACTGGGTATGTCTAGACATACTGGTTGTGTATGGTGATAATGAGTGTGGACAAGGGATGTCAACCTCTGTGTCTGATTCAGCCTCTGCAACCCCCAGCTGTGCCTCAGTTTGGCCACCATCATCATCAGAATCTGAAGAGACACTGACATTAGGTTGTGAAGGAGACAAAGACCAACCTCCCTGGTCACCTGTGATAAAAAGGAAAAAGCAATACATTAACACATGTACTTCTATGCTCTGCAGTACTATGGTGCAATATATGTTAAGCGGTATACACTGCTGTCACTGTTACAGACTTGTATAACCCCCAACCTCACATAGCAGGACATGAGGACATTATTTTCTAACCCCAATTTGTAATTATTTAGAAATAATTATTCATTAAAAAAGAATCTCATGAGCAAAGCATAAATTATGTACACTGTTGACATTCTGGAAAAATCTGCACAGCTGCCAGTTATGGCAATCTGTAATGTCCTGATAAAACTGTCAAGTTAATCACTATGGTCACACCTACAAGGCAGAGGTACGACTCTAAACTGTGGACATTTAGAAAATATCTGTCAATTTGGCAATCAGTCAGCAACATGGTCAGCATCAATCTAGCCAGCAGGCCTGGGTGACACTTTAGTGAATACATTGAAGTATATCTACATCTCTAAAACAGTTTTGTGCTTATCAGTAGCAGGAGCATGGCCTCTTCCAATTCCTGATGGTCCTGAAAAAATTTGAGAGAGAGGTAATTGCAACAGCACCACATGTTACAGTATAACGGGTAATACTTCCAAATATCTCACATTTACAGTAGTTGCTATGTTAACAGGTATGTGGGTCACAATCTCTACATGAGCTTAAAACTGCAGCTAACCTTCTTACCCCCACAATAAAACACCTGACACCCATGTAAAACTATATACATCTTGATACGCTGAATGCAACAGTATTCCAATGCTGATCTAACTAAGCATACCTGGAAGCTCCCTCTTGAGATGAATGGGTGGCACCCACATCCACAACATATTGGCTGATGGATGCCTGGGAGCTGTCCTGTGTTGCAAGGCTTCCCAGGAATTCTTCTGTGGCTGAGAGAGGTTGTTTTGCTGTAGGCCTGCCACCGGTGACCTGACGATTCCTGGCCATGTCAGCTGCATGTCTGCATGCTGAATTTATCATATCCATGGCACTGTGTCTCACCTGCTCATAGGTACGATTCTAGTGACCCATGGCATTGATGTTACGCATCAGTTTATCCCACAGGGCTGCAAGTTCTGGCCTATTTCCTCTCCCTTTTGGCAACAGGACCTGGTAATGTTAGCACAAAGCCTCAATGATGAGGTTGTTTTCCACCTCAGTAAATAATGCCCTGCAATGTGCATGCATGATATTTTCTGAAATACAAATAAATGAGAACACGTCAGGATCACATACATGGGAGTACAGTATGTAGAGATACATCAATAAAGGAAGGCTATCAGTATTCATCGCTTGATTACCTATTTCATGCTCATTAGTGTGCCAAACATGCAAAGGTTCTAGATGTAACTAGAATAGTAGCAATAGTGACCTATTCCTGTTTGTGCCATGACAGATACTCATGTATGAGCACACACCCAACACAGAAGTCCATTGTAGTGTGCCTCATATCAGGAAAAATCCCCCCCCCCCACAATCTATAATATGTATAAAGAACAGTGTCAACAAAACAGCATTGTAATATTACAACTGCTATCAAAGGAAGTAGCCAGGAGACCTGTGTACCTAGCTATCACACAGCATTATACCCTGGCTGTACTCTACATCCTCTATACATGTAACATGGCCGTAGATCAATGTCATGTCATCAGTACAGTTCTAACAAATGTTTACTGATCTAATCCCCATTTTCCCTAAGTATATTCAAACATAGGCATCATGTTGAAAACAAAATTGTTACATACCTGATGGAGTACAATATTCCTCTGTTGAGACATACTGCTATACAAGTAATGTGTCAGTGAGTTAACCATACAAATTAACTCTCATACATACTGGTTCCCCTAGCTAGAAGTTTGCCTTTTTAAGATAGCTATCGTTACCATGTGATTGCCTCTGAACCAATCTGTGGTTCAGAAATGATACATGCAGCCTACATGGCTGATTTGCAGTATAATCAGCCAATCCCATGCAAATACTCAACAAGAGATAAGGCCTCAATGCAAATTCCATCCCCTTTGTCATATGTTGTGTTGGAAATTACTGGGGTACAGATACAACATCAGAACAGAGAGAATGCTTGTAGCAGCTACTTTTTACATACAGATGTATGTGCTGCAGGCTGAAGCTGCTGCTGCAAGCAATAGGCATAGTCAGAGAAGTTGCAGAATGTGTAGGACAACAAAACGTAAGTGTAATTGTGGGACCTGTGGCAGGCTTGATGAACAGCCAGATCCAGAATGAGGGAAGTCATCCCACTGGAAATTAAGGTATGTGTTTAAGTAAGGATGTTAGCCAAAGGTATCATTAAAAGAGCAAAAGGCAATATGTTTGGTGTGTCCTAGAACAAGGTAGGGGGTACATCAACTATTATGTCAACAAGTTGGACAACTGCCAAATCATGTGTTTATGTCATGGCGGTTATCTGGAAAGTGTGTGCTGGCAACCCTTGCCTCTAGCATGACCTCCATATATGTATGTTACTTGTGCAGCTGTGGTTGTCTATAATATCACTAGCAAATCATCATGGGCTGCAGTCTGATATTACTGGGCCACATTTGAATTACATACTTCAAAATTCTCTGGGAATTCATGCTAATGCATAACCTGACACTCTATGCACTTTCTAGGGTTGTAATGGGGATAATTGAAATGTGGTCCTATCTCTAGGCCTTTGACTTCCATTATTTAGAAGCAGACATTCCATCTGTACTGCTTTGGGTGGATAAATAGGTGATGACACAGTCATACATATCATAATTTATAAAGGTGATGTATGCATACATGCATTTTAAATGCTAGAAACAGCTGTATTTGAACCCAGGACCATGTGGACCAAAAATTAATGTTTTCAAAGCATTTAACAGATTGAACTACAGAGTCACTGTTACAGTAGGTGTATTTCTACATGTTGTAGATATAATTGCACACTTACCTGCTGTTACATACCCCACTTACATCTATTAGTATGGGTATGGCTTTATAGTAATGTATTTCACTACCAGAGTCCCAGCTTAATTCCTATTTTTCCATTAATCTTTTAGCAGATTTGCTGCACAATGTGGCATGATGTGCAGCATTGGTTAAACACTCTTAATGATGAGAAAATTACAATTCCTATATTTTGCTTAAAACACCAGTGATAATTAACTGGCTGTGTGGCTTGGTGGGTTGATGAACTGTTGTACAAGTGAAATGGTACTGGATTCATAATTGGGTGTAGGTGTACTTTTTGAATGTGATTAGTATGCTTTCAAATACATGTAGTAATGGACTGCCTTTTAGCATCATGTAATAATTCTTTAAAGAAAAGAAAATTGGGGATATAGGACAGTGGTGAAATGGTGTGCAAGCAGGGGGAAAAACATAGTGAAAAGCAGGTAAGAATGTGGAGGAAGGGTGTAGGAAAGAACCATAGCTATCCATTTCTTCAACAATAACAACTGTGCACTTGCAAATATTTTTAGCTGAATTTGGACTGTTATCTCCAGAGAGATGATGAAAACATAAGTGCAATGTCAAGCAAATTAGACCTAATTAAGTGTGTTCAGTGGACACTTATGCAAAATGGACAGCTATGTGTGGAATGAAATTTTTTTTGGAGACACGTGCTCTTTTTGTTTAAGGAGAGAGTGGAATGTTGGGGAATAGAAATAGGTAAGTATGGGGAAGGTAAGTTGGGAAGGTGAGGAAGCATTTGCAGACAGACAAGACAGTAGACAGGTTTGATGTGGGACACAAGTGGGGGGGGTGAACACCTTGGTTGGGGAGGGTGCTGGAGGATTCTAGTTCCATAGATGTCAGACACAGTAGCAGTGTGACTCAAGTCCTCACCCATGGGATTGTCAGTACTGTATCTTCACTGATCTGCCTGGGGACAGAATGCCCCACCCAGATGGACAGCATGTTCTCCATCTGGCGTAGATGTGTACCAACAGTTTGGCACATGACACTACACACCATTCCTGGCACTTGATGTTGGGTGACAAATGCATCCCCTCCACCTCCACTACCAGAGGGATACACACCCCCAGTCTATGGGTCGGAACTACCTGATGGAGCAGGTAGTGCAGGGCAGCAGTGCCACTAGGTTGTGGCCCAGAAGTGGTGGGCCCTGGTGCCTATGCCAGGGGACCCAAGGTAGGTGAATCACTGGGAACCGGCCCACCTTATCACGCTGTGGTAAATAAAATATAAACATAAAGGAAAAATAAACATAACCCAAATGTAATTAATAACATAAGAGAAAACAATAATGAGTAATGGAAACAAAATGAAAATAATATAATGAGGAATGCAACAATAAATAATGAAAATGAAAGGTTTTTTTTAACTGCAAAGCAATATTTCTCATTTGGCTGGTGTGGGATTAAAACCTACAAGCAGTGACTGCAGGAATACTGGACATTTTACTTGAAAAAAATAAATTATTAGAGTACCATCTCCTTTTACACTTTATTGATTCATGTTGTTTCAAATCTTGCATTTACACACATGGATAGCTGTCTAGGAATTCTGTTAACTTATATGAGTACCCTATTCATTTGTTGACTGTAATCTACAGCATATGTCATACAATGAGCAGACCACAGCATTTACTCTT
The DNA here is from genome assembly GCF_019279795.1 of Protopterus annectens. Taxonomy (NCBI): domain Eukaryota; kingdom Metazoa; phylum Chordata; order Ceratodontiformes; family Protopteridae; genus Protopterus; species Protopterus annectens. The sequence goes on from NC_056744.1 coordinate 992,021,149, forward strand.
AATCTGGATATACCACAACATTAACTAATGGTTGGAAGCTATGCTACACAGTACTGCATGTTTACTTCCTTTAACTTGCTTTACCAGTTCAGATATGCACCAATACATTAATGAAAGTCTATGATGTCCCATGTATTTCATAAATGGCTGTTAAGACTGCAATATCTGTATTTACTTTATTTTATTATTATATTATGTGTTAAGTTATTACTTTATTGATTTTCTTGCATACCACTTGCTTGCCTCATCCTGGCCAAATGCCTTGCATGGGACTGGATGTTACAAACCCTCTCTTCTGCAGCTCTGGTAAAAAAAGAAAACCATTATGCATACCAGTTCTGCACAGATTCAGCTTGTACATTTATAAATTACTAAAAAACATGCTTACATATCTGTGAGATCTTCCCATCACATGCCTCTTGGATCCAGGTATCCAAGGTTCCCCTCTTCCTTCAATAAAAGGTTGTCATAATGCTGATGACACTGCTCACCATTGCGATGGATACCAGTTGCACAGGTCATGTCCCTGGCTGAACTATCCCAGGCCTCAGACTTACATTCTGATCCCTGATAGTTACCCTTCAGTAGCTGGGGTCCATAGCGCTCTACCAGGAGTGCAATGAAAACCCTAGACTCCTGTACACACCACTTTTGTGCCCTAAAGCATACACCTTCCCCTATGATAGCAGCCATATCCACAGTCAAGGTCAGGTTCCAAGGAATAATGTAAAATTCCTGCCTATTGTATTTTAAATAGTCTGCATTCCCACCATTGCACATCATACTATAACTTTCAAAAATGCACTGCATCACTCAGCATCGTGCAAACTAGCACAATCCATGTTTAATTAAAGCTTAGCAATGCAGAAACATGAAAAGACCACTGACCATGTTTAAGCAATGCTTAGCATCGCAAACCTTTTCAAATTTAACAATTACTGAATTTAAAGTCAACCGATGTTTGTCACCTGACAGTTTTACAGCAGTAAATGTAAAAGGTATTATTGACCAGGACTCGAACACGGGACCTACAGCACTGCAGGTCATGACTCAACCTATCTAGCTAGGGAGATAGTGAAGAGAACTCGTATATCTTCAGATATACTGCGAAGGTGCCTGAAAGTGTAGCACAGCTTTGCTGTGTGGGTTTGCGAGGTGCTAAGCACTGTAGAACTACAACAATTAAATGCATCCAGTTTCTATTTTTAACTGTCTAGCATATGTCTCTTGCATAAGTGCGCAGCACTAAGCATAGCTAAATAACATGACGCATCACACAAACAAGCACATAAATGTAAAAAAAAAAATTTAATCCAACTTAGTGAAATAAAATGTCATGCAGACCTTTCAGTCAAGGTTAATGAGTCAAAAGGTATGTGGGTGTGCCATCGCTCTTATACGGATTCAATATCTGTGTTGTTCTGACCTCCCTTAGGTGTGCACCACAATTAATATGCATGGTGTGCTGCAGAGGGAGAATTGTGGCTGTGTACATGAATACATTCCATGTAGGTTCTACATGGAGCCTACATGGACTTTTTTGAATCTTGTGCATGGTTTTATAAGAGTTTGGCTTCAGTAAGGCAATAAGAATCTCTGCATTATTGAATGATGGATCATTTTTCTGATGAATGAATACGTTCAGCTGTTTTGGGTATATAATAGCTATCTCACTTGCTTTTTTGTATATATGGTCTGCTCAAAGTATATTATATCCTGGAGGGTGGATTCCAGTGTCTTTGACTTTGGGTTTTAGCCATGTTTCTGTGATACTGAGGATGTCCAGGTTGCAATGAGATATGAAAGTGTGCAGTTCAATTATTTTGCTACTGATACTTCTAATGTTAATGTTTATAAATTGTAGACTTGTTTTACCCGAGTTGCAGGAGTGAGGTATTACAATAATTGTTGTGTGGACCATTGTGGGAGAGGCAGTTGTGGTTGGAACTGGGTTGGGGTGAATGTCACTGCATAGATGCAGACTGGGAAGGGATAGTTGGAATATACAATGCTACTTGGTTTCAAATTTGCTCTTTGTGATTAATTTATGCATTCAGTTACTTACTTTTATATATGTTTGAAACAGTCCAAGTATACACAGCAGGTCCACACCAAAATAAAGTTCTTCCTTTTATTCACCAGTAGATTAAGAGCTTTCATCAGCTTATAGCTAAAGACTTCATCTTTAGCTATAAGCTGATGAAAGCGCTTAATCTATTGGTGAATAAAAGGAAGAACTTTATTTTGGTGTGACCTGCTGTGTACACTTGGACTGTTTCACTTTTATCTGGTTTTGTGTTTGGTTCCTGGTTTTATATATGTTTGTTTGAAAAGATGGATGTGAGATAGTCAAAAAGTTGTGGGCTATACTGAATGAAATATGGCAATAATTGCCATTGAGAGCAACTGGTACTACTTCTGAACCCTACAGCTGAAGCCAGAAAAAACACGCTAATATACATATAGCAGATTAGGGTTGGCATAATGGTTAAGGTGTTTACCTTACAAACATAAAGTGCAGCGTTTGATTCTCACATGGGTAATAGTCTAAGGTTTAGAATGGCCCACAATGGCAGTTAGCCTAGTACTTATCTACGAAGTCATATCTATTAATCTAAGAAAAAAATAAAACACTTAACTAGATGGCAACACACTAGAAACATACCTGCTGTAACTGTGCAGTTCATATAGCAAAAAGTCAGGTGATCACTGAATCATGGTGCAAAAAGCCAGTAGTAACTTGCTAATACTTTTGCTAGATATTTAACGACATAAAGGCAACATTTAGCCAGATTTTAACACAGAAGAAGCTTATCTGTGATTGTTTCTAGTACAAGGTGAATAAGGAAAATTAGCAGTTAATTTCTACATATTCTGAAAAGAAGCCACCAAAAACGTTTAGCATGTGAGCCTAGCATGTTTAGAATTCTGAAGGTTAAGGTAGCAGAACAATAAACTTTCATCCCAAATATATGAAAGGCTTTCCAATATTTATCAGAGGGAATGGGGATAGCACTAACAAAATGTTTGATATTGGACGGTTCTGTCAAAGAAATCACGTCAGGGTCAGATTTGTGATTAGAAAATAGACATTTATAAGCAGAAGTGTAGCCGGTTCAACCAGCACCCTGGGCCAGTACTATGAACCAATACTCCAGCAAAAAGAAAAAAAAACACTTCATTCACTCTAATAAGCCTATTGATAAGAGATTGGCTTATAACAGTTAGATCTACAACCCCCAGCTCTTGTATTCAAGAGCAAAAAAAAAAAAAAGAAAAAAAAAAGACGTTCTTAACACACCCCCGCCAAACTAGCCATTCATTCAGGTCCTGTTTCTGTGTCCCTGCCCCCAATCCTCCTTTAATGTACCCTGCCTGCATGGAGTGCTACAGCACTCATACTTTAGTTTAAAAAAAAAATCTCCTTTTCAAACTGAAGCAAACTGCTTGCAACAAATGAAACTGACAGCTGCTAGGGTTTATACCCTGCCTGCATGCAGCATTGCAGCACTCTGGTTTTAGTTAAATTTTTTTTTTCATTTGAACTGTAGCAAATTGCTTGCTATAATGCTCTAGTGTTCAGGTTTGACTGTAAATGCAATACCGGATTTTATAATCCGGTCCTGCATTAAAGAAAAATCTGGATCGACTAATCACGCAACACTTTGTGTCCTGGTCAGTTGCCCCTCTCACCCCACCCTAATTACACTACTGTTTAAAAGTCTGTGAAGTATAATATAATCTATCCATTTTTTTATGGGCTGGAGGTTGACTGTCAGGCATACTGCTGTTAAGAAAACAAGATGCTTGATACAAATACAACAAGCAGCTTGGTCCAGTTAAACTATCGCACAGTGCTTCTTTCCTTGTAGAATGTCACTGATTGACTTTATCTCACACTTTTGCATTGGTCTTCATATAATTTTTGATTTTCTAGTCAATTATTGTGGATTGCAGTTAGTCAATATTGTCAGACTTTACAGTTTCATAATTTGTATTGTTCAGAATATGCATATTGATGCAAAACCTGCTATACCATTAACTTTTAAGTAAATTAGAGTAATATGTAAAACATTTTCCCTGATTTTGGACATTTATTCCCACATTAATTAAATACCTATCCCTCCAACATGTTCTATTTATATTGAAAAAGAGACTGAAATCCATTGAGTGGGTGTTCAAGCTTCCTTTGGACTTGCAAATGTACAATAGGTCAGAGATTATAGGGTTTGTTGAGGCTCTGTACACGAAGCAGCGGTCACTTCTTAGTAGCCTATCTGATACCAAGAAAAATGACAAGGCTTGGAGACAGTCTACATATGTTTTGTTATTTAGGCCCTTGATTTTGTTTTAGTGAAACAACTTTGTGGTTACAACAGTTGTGACAGGTATTTGAACAGGTACATACTGGATAAGAGAAGAGTACAGTGGAATAACTACATCCCTGTACCTGGATGCCCTACCAAGGACTTCCTTACAATAGTGGATATGTGATGATCAAAGGACAGTTCATTGTTGACATAGGTTCCTAGATGCCTAACTAAAGGATCAACTTTCATGGGTGTATTTTCAATGTGATAGTTACAAGGGAAGTCATGTTTGCTGAAGGATGTAATTATACATTTATTAACATTTAGTTTTAGTCCATGGTTTTGACACAATATATTTGTTTGAGAAAAACACTTTGGAGGATCATGTGTCCTTGGAGGGGGGGGGGGGTATGATGGCACAAATTTTACAGTTGTCTGCAAATTTCATCAGGCATAAACCCTAAATATTTGCCTTGTCCTCTTAAAAGTAAATTCCAAAGAGGAGTGGCCCAGTGACTGAACTCTGGGGTGCATTACTAGTGATATATCTTTTGGAGAAGGTGCAGCCAGCCACCCTAATTTCCTGGGTTTTGTTTGTGAGCAAAATTGTTGTGCAATGAGTTAAGTAGGAACTTAACTCTGGCTATGAGAGTTTATATATGATACCTGAGTGTGGAATGAGTGTTGAGTGTAAATATGTGGTATGTATTGATTTGCCCTCATTCATTGCTTTACTCAAAGAAGTTAAGCAGCTTAAGTAAGCAGGATCTGCCTTTGATGAATTTGAAATTGCTTGGATCGAGAGTTTGTAAGTTACCTGTCAAGTTATGTATTAATTCCATTTAGAGCCTTTCCATAGCCTTACAGGTCAGGCTGGGTCTATATTATATAATCGAACTGTGATAAGTCCGAATACCAAAATATCAAACTTCAAACTCCGAAACGTAATTAGTCCAAAAACTCAAATCTTTGAAAAACAGACCTCTGAAAAGCAACGGTTGGCCAGCTTTACACCCGCACTATAACGTAACAACACATAAACACTTCACACTATTACTTATATGGGGGGGCTTCGTCCCCCCCAACATGGGGTGCTGTGCCCCCCACACCCACCCTACTTAAATATACCAACTCCAAGACTGCACTGCAGTGGAGACTTCATGCATATGCATGCTTCCACAATGACGCTAAACATCAGTGAGTACAGAAGGGCCAACTATAACCATTCGGAGTTCCTATCTCAAAGTTTTGAGTTTTCAAACTAATTACACTTCGGAGTTTTCGGTTCAATATTGTGGTATTCAGACTTCTCACAGTTCGACTTTATGAGCTAAACCCATCAGGCTGGTCAAGCTTATGGGTCTATTGAAGCCCGTGAACATTGAAGCCCCATCTTTGAGCAACAGGACAACTGTTGTTATCTTCTATTCATTTGACACAAAGCTTATTTAGTGGATGATAATAAATAGTATCAATGGAGGTCAGACAAGCCATGTTTCAGTCTGACCACTAGGCACTCCAGTATGCTATCAGGTTTGATAGAAGTAGAGTTCTTGACCTTGGTTATAGTCTTGAGGAGTTCTTCTTAGGAGATTTGAGGGGGGGGGGGTTAGATGCAAATATGTGATCTGGGAATAATGAAGTTTGAAATAAACTTGCCTGCTAGTAGACTGGCTTGTACTCTGAGTCCAAGTACTGGATATCATTTAATATTAGCTTTATGCAGTTCTGGGTATTGTTTCTGAAATTTCTAATGCAGCAAAAAAGGCTTTGTGGTTATCCCTCAGCAGGGTGGCTATATTTACCCCATAGCTAGCTTTGGTTGATTTGATCAGAGTCTGGAGCTCCTTATTATGTTTAGCAGAAGTGTTATTGGCATCTTGAGAGTTAAATTTATTTATTTTTTACATACAATGATTTTTTTCTCTTTTATTAAAGGGTCTTTTATATTAGGGTTCTACCACAGTGGTTTATTTTTAAATTTAGTGTTTTATTAACTTCTGAAGCTATTTACATGTGTATTGAATTTGGCAGCAAAGGATTCTGCATAAGCACTGGGGTCATCAAGATATAAAGGGGCTTTTGAATTTAGCCAAGTCATCTCTCAGTTTTAGTAGATTAGCCTTGGCATTATCACTGAAGACTGGGGTATTGCAAAATGCGTCCAGCTTTAGTCTTATGGAGAATGTAACTGATTTGTAGTGTGATTTACCAGGGAGTAAGTTACAGTTGATGTGTAACATTGCTGCCTCATATTGGTAAGGACTAACTATTGGATTTTATTGCCCACTGGAGGGAGGTGGACTAACTGGACCAGAGTGTTTGTACAGATAAAGTCCAGAAATTTGGGGGCGTACATGCTTATGGATGTATAAGTCTCCTAGTTAATGGAAAGTGTTACAAGTTCCCTATGAGAATGGTGTTTGGTTTAATGTATGGGGACTCTATATGAGTTAGGTAGGAGGTATGGGCTGAGGATGACATAAAGAGGATTTTGTAATTAGTTAAAATTTTATGAGGGCTTTTGTTAACTTATTAAGCCTAGTAAAGCCTCCAGGTATTTCTCTAGGTACATCCTACTGACACTCCAGACACCTAATATTTCATGTTTATAGTTACATTAATAATACCCAAAACTATGCTATATACAAGCTATGAAACATTTCATCTTAAAGCTTACATGATGAGCAACACAACACTGTTACTTGGCCTCTGTCTAGTGCATCTAAAGAGATATTAATTGCTGTTCATATACTATTCATCTACATTGTCATAATGTTCATATTTCTCTAAATAACTCAACAGCTAAGTGTACTTACTTACTGTCTGTACGTTTTTAATTTCATTTTGCTACTTACATTTTTTTATTATCACTTGTGTTTATTGTTAAATGGAACTTTTTTCCCCTGGGTTTCAACTGAAATGAGGTCACGTTGTAGACACAGACTGAGCATTCCAGTAAACAAGTGCCATAAATAATAAATAACTAAATCATCAAAGCTTGTTACTGCTGGTGTGCAGTTTGGAGTACTGAAGATGATTTAGAAGTATGGAAATCCTCTATCGGTTGTTCTGTTGCAATTAGCAATGGCTTGCCAAGTAATAACAGGGCATCCTTGCAAAATTATTCAGGATTTGCACTTATCAAATGTCTAGAAATCATTTTCAGAAACATTCATGATTTTTAAATTTCCACTGTTCCTCAAAATATGTACTTTTGTGCATAGGATTTTTTTTTCTATTCCTCAAAATGTATCACAGTATATTATGATACAATATTAAACTGGCAATCTATAATATTAAACTGGCATTCTTCTTTGGAATTGCAAACCCCATGTTTTCAATTTTCTAGTATTTTAAGTGAACTGTACCATTTTTAAAAGTAATAAAAGTTTGTTCCTTATTATTTAAAGCACTGCCCTTTACTTTAGTGAAAGGAGTGTCACTGATATGACCTCTGACGAAAATACATATAAATCTATATAAAACACTGGAATATTAACAGTAAGGTAGGAAGCTACAAATAATTTACAGCCTCTGCATGTACAGATTATGAGTCCTACAACATCCATAAGTAGTGGAAACATTAACAGACAGTGGATTAAGATAGAAAAGAAAAATCTAAACAGGACTAGCAGGAAAAAAAAAAGATACATGTCCTTTGTGACAGCCCATAAATATTCAGAAGAATCTGGTCGGGATCTGTCAGCTCCTCTAACAAAACTCTTTGATAAATTCCTCAGTAGTGTAGGGGAGCCAACGGATTGAAAAATGGCCAAAGTTTATCTATTCCAAGAAATAAGTACAATAACAGTTCAATGTGACCACAGACCTGTTACTCTTACCTACTTAGTGGATAAAGCCATGGAGAATTCACTGAGGAGAAGACTGGTAGAATCCCTGGAGGCCAACAGCCTCCAGTAAAAATGCCAGCAATAGTTTATAACCAAAATATACTATTAATTAATTAATTAATTAATTAATTAATTTTACATTTGTTGACCGGGCTAGTCTAACTGGATATATGTCCATTTTCAGGAGAAAAGCTCCAAGATAAACTAAATGAAAAAAAAAAAAAAAACTTAAAAATCATTTTAACTAGAAGAAGAATAAAACATATTGAGATATACATTGCAAAATACTAAATAAAACCTTGGAAGGATAAAAAGTAATAAGGTAACTATGTAGTTGCATACATTATGTACTATGCTTCTAGCAGGTTATAATATGGAAATCAGAGAGGACAAAGCAAAGAGCTTTAGGGCTAGAATATTTATAGTAAAGTAGTATGAAAAGGAGGTAATTATACAATAAAGAAGGACAAGTGATGAAAGAGTAGTTATGTAAGATATGCAACTAGAGTATAGAAGAAAGAAACATTTTCTGTAAAGAGAATTTAGAGAAAGAGAGGATAGTATGGCTAGAGAGAGAGAGACTTGGTTTAGTAGTAAATAACTTTGTTTACTAGTAAAGAAAATGTATTTGTTCTAGAGTAGTGTAAAAGGTGGTATTTATAGGTTAAGAAAATAAAATAGTACATATGTAGTCAATAGTGGCAGAAACTTAGGTAAATCTTGTTGGCTAGATGCCTAGTCTGGTTTAGAACAGGGGCACAGCCAGTGTGTTGTTAGGTAAAGTTTCAGTTTGTTTTTAAAAAGTGAGGGAGAGGGGAGAGAGGAAAGATCACTGGGGAGAAGATTCCAAGTTTTCCCAATAGCATTAGAAAAGAGAGATTCTCCAGCCTTGTTATTGGGTTTAGAGGTATGTACAAGGTTTTTGTGAGAGGAACGTAGGGATTTCAGATTCATATATGGTGTGATGAGGGTGGATAGAATAGGAGTAGAGGAAGGTTTATACAGGGTTTTATGGGCGATGGTTAGTTGGTGGAGTTTAATCACGTTTTGTAGTTCCAGCCATCCAAGCTGTTTTATATTTATGCAATGGTGGGTTCTGTAGGGGTTACCTGTAGCAAACCTAGCAATATTGTTATAGGAAATTTCCAGTTTGTTAAGGTTCTTTTTTGAAAGGTTAGTAAAAATTGGTGATGCATAGAGGAGAGTAGAGATTAGATGAGTGTGTGTTATAGTTGTTCTAGCAGTGGGGGAGAGGAAAGGTCTAATCCTATATAGGGAGTCCAGTTTTTTGTTGACAGTTTTTATTGTATTATTGATATGGGTGTCAAAATTGAGGTTGTTATCTATGATAATGCCCAGAAGTTTGGTGGTTGGGTCTGGTGATATAATGGTATAATTAGTGGATTTAATTGAGAAATCCAATGGAGAGGAGTTGTGAGTTAGAGTAAAGAGGAGGAGTTTAGTTTTATTAGGGTTCAAAAGAAGGCAACACTGTGTAAACCATTGTTCAACTATGTTAAATGTGTTCTGGGTAAGAGAGAGAAGTTCAAATTTGGATTTGGCTGCACATAAAAGTGTGGAATCATCAGCATATTGTATGCAAGTGGCTTGGGGAATGGCTAGATGAAGGTCATTAATGAAGATTGAAAAGAGAAGAGGCCCTAGTATGGACCCCTGAGGGACACCTATGGTAACTGGTTGAAGGGTAGAGAGTGTCTTATCCCAGATTACTGCTTGTTGTCTATTATCGAGGTAGGACTGGAACCATTTTATGGAAGGTGTATCTAAAGAGAGGGATTTGAGTATGTTTATGAGAATCTGATGATTGACCATGTCAAAAGCTTTTGACAGGTCAATGAAGAGTGCAGAGGAAAGGTAATTAAGGTTGCGGTTTTTATTTATACAATCTGTAAAGGACAGGAGGGCAGTGGTAGTGCTATGTGAGGGTCTAAAACCATGTTGACAGCTGGAAAGTAAGTTATTTTTGGTTAAGTGTTCAAGTAGTTACTTATGGATGCATTTCTCCATGATCTTTGCCAGAGGTGAAAGTAGGACAATAGGACGGTAATTAGAGAGTTCAATGGATTGTCCACCTTTATGAAGAGGTATGATATGAGATACTTTCCATAGGCTGGGTATTTGACCTTCAGTGAGAGTCCTATTGATCAGAATAGAAATGGGATAAGCTATAGCTTTGGCTGATAGCCATAGGAAGTCGGCTGTTAGTTGGTCTGCAGAAGGAGAGCAAGGTTTAAGTTTTTGTAATAGGGTCAGAATATGTGAAGTTGGGATGGGTTGTAAATGAAAAGCAGGAGGTGGGGTAGAGTTATTGGAAGGGAGATTAAAGATACTGGGTGATAGCTGAGAAGCTAGAGTTTGGATAGTATTAGTAAAATAGGTATTAAATATGTTGGCTGTATTGATGGGGTTATTATGGTCAGTATTTTGAGGGTTAGGAGTGGAAGATTTACCTGGATGGAGTAATTGGTTAAAGCTAGTCCAGAATTTATGAGGGTTGTTTTGATGTGGTTGTTGGAATTTTAAGTAGTAATTTTGTTTATCTGAGAGTATAGCTTAAATCAGTGCATCTATCTCTATATCTGCAATACTGAAACTAGAAAGGGTAAATCCAGTGGAAACAATGTTCCTTGACTTAGCAAAACCTTAGGTTCTGCTCCACACAAACTAACGAAAAATAGAAGGCAAATGGTATGAAGAAGACAAATTGATCAAGGTGATGCTCTCCAGTGGGACATTTTATGAGTATATAGATGCTTAGTTCCTATGTGTGTGTGTGTGTGTGTGTGTGTGTGTGTGTGTGTGTGTGTGTGTGTCTTAAACCCATGTGCTTGGAAGTTATATTTTCTTGTTTAGTAAATCTGTCCTACACAAAACAAAACAAAAATGTAGTGTTATTCATACATTCTGTCAGATAGAAGAACAGACTGAAACATTGTGGCACTAGGAACATTTTTAGATTATAACCAAAGATCTTGGCTCTGTTAAGAGACTGTGCAATATGAGTGGCAAGAGTGAAAAACAGTATAATTCTGTGAACTGGCTGGCATGTAGTTAGGTCAGAGGATTAAGGTTCTGAACTGTTAATGAACTACATCCTGTTCCAAAAGTACAGGACTTGATTCTTTCTACCTCAATTTTACCTGGTGCGTGACTGTGAGCAGATCACTTAAGCCAATAGTGCTCCTGGTTTGTCCCTGTAAAGGGACACTTGTATCCAGTCAGCTTACTTGATTAACAAATATACAAAAAACACTAGGTCTAAAACTTTCTATACCTCCCTGTTTGGCTACAAATAACTTTGCAAAGATGTGAAGTCTATGGAAAAAGGAATTTTCTTTTTGCATTGGTATCACGTGAGAAGATGTTGTACAATCAGTGAAGGTAAAATTGTTTTCCTACAGTAATGAAAAAAAAAACAGGCAGGGAACTGTGTGAAACCATGCTATGCTGAGCACTGCCAAGGGAGTCACGGACTGGGCTGTTGCTGGTTGTGTCCAGTGAGCACTGTAACCCAAAGCCAAATGAAACCATTGAGAGATGCTGTTTTTTGTAATGCATCAATGTAGTGATGCAAATGTTAAAGATTATACAATGAAAACTAATTCTTTTTCAAAAATGTGCATGCTGATTGGACAAAGCAATCTGTAATTCTTCTGTAATCCAGCATCATGTGCAGGAACAAGTCTGGTAGAATTAACAAACTAACAAAAAAAAAAAAAAAAAAAAAAAAAAAAGTTCAGTTGTTAAAACCAAAAGCTACAGCTCCTACATTCTCTGATCTGTTAAGCGGAGGACTGATATGCAGATAAGACAGGCTGAAGTACAGATCTTCATCTTTCTCAGAGGTACACAAAAATGAAAAAAAAAAACCAACAAAACAACAGTATTATAAAATGCTTAAGAAAACTGTTTTAAACTCAGACGATGTCATGAGTCCACAAAGATCCTCATGTGAAAAGTAGAATGCCTGTGTACTCTCGAGTCCTTAAGGAAAAAGTGGCAGAAAGTGCACTTACGTTAAAATATAATGCAAGCATCACCATGTACATCTCATGTATATGCACTACATTAGAAAGCCATCCTCATTTGCTCAAGAAAATGAAATTTCATTAGTCAAGGAAGGACTTTGTAAATTCAATGCCATTATTTGTTTTAAATAATGACACTGTATAATATCAATATTCTACTCCTTGGCATAGCTAATGCTTATTTACCAGTGGATAATATAACATTAATATAAGATAATGCAAGAGTATGAGGCAATGTTACAACTGCCTCATGTACACAGACAACCCTCTCCTCCTCCCAACAAATTCCAACACATGTGAGCGATGCAACTATATAGCCAAACTGGAGGCTAAGCTCTCTCAACTCAGTATGTTTATGAGAATCTGATGATTGACCATGTCAAAAGCTTTAGACAGGTCAATGAAGAGTGCAGAGGAAAGGTAATTAAGGTTGTGGTTTTTATTTATACAATCTGTAAAGGACAGGAGGGCAGTGGTAGTGCTATGTGAGGGTCTAAAACCATGTTGACAGCTGGAAAGTAAGTTATTTTTGGTTAAGTGTTCAAGTAGTTGCTTATGGACGCATTTCTCCATGATCTTTGCCAGAGGTGAAAGTAGGGCAATAGGACGGTAATTAGAGAGTTCAATGGATTGTCCACCTTAGTGAAGAGGTATGATATGAGATACTTTCCATAGGCTGGGTATTTGACCTTCAGTGAGAGTCCTATTGATCAGAATAGAAATGGGATAAGCTATAGCTTTGGCTGATAGCCGTAGGAAGTCGGCTGGTAGTTGGTCTGCAGAAGGAGAGCAAGGTTTAAGTTTTTGTAATAGGGTCAGAATATATGAAGTTGGGATGGGTTGTAAATGAAAAGGAGGAAGTGGGGTAGAGTTATTGGAAGGGAGATTAAAGATACTGGGTGATAGCTGAGAAGCTAGAGTTTGGATAGTATTAGTAAAATAGGTATTAAATATGTTGGCTGTATTGATGGGGTTATTATGGTCAGTATTTTGAGGGTTAGGAGTGGACGATTTACCTGGATGGAGTAATTGGTTAATGCTAGTCCAGAATTTATGAGGGTTGTTTTGATGTGGTTGTTGGAATTTTAGGTAGTAATTTTGTTTATCTGAGAGTATAGCTTAAATCAGTGTATCTATCTCTATATCTGCAATACTGAAACTAGAAAGGGTAAATTCAGTGGAAACAATGTTCCTTGACTTAGCAAAACCTTAGGTTCTGCTCCACACAAACTAACGAAAAATAGAAGGCAAATGGTATGAAGAAGTCAAATTGATCAAGGTGATGCTCTCCAGTGGGACATTTTATGAGTATATAGATGCTTAGTTCCTGTGTGTGCACACGTTTGTGTGTGTGTGTGTGTGTGTGTGTGTGTGTGTGTGTGTGTGTGTGTGTGTGTGTGTGTGTGTGTGTGTCTTAAACCCGTGTGCTTGGAAGTTATATTTTCTTGTTTAGAAAATCTGTCCTACACAAAACAAAACAAAAATGTAGTGTTATTCATATATTCTGTCAGATAGAAGAACAGACTGAAACATGGTGGCACTAGGAACATTTTTAGATTATAACCAAAGATCTTGGCTCTGTTAAGAGACTGTGCAATATGAGTGGCAAGAGTGAAAAACAGTATAATTCTGTGAACTGGCTGGCATGTAGTTAGGTCAGAGGATTAAGGTTCTGAACTGTTAATGAACTACATCCTGTTCCAAAAGTACAGGACTTGATTCTTTCTACCTCAATTTTACCTGCTGCGTGACTGTGAGCAGATCACTTAAGCCAATAGTGCTCCTGGTTTGTCCCTGTAAAGGGATACTTGTATCCAGTCAGCTTACTTGATTAACAAATATACAAAAAACACTGAGTCTAAAACTTTCTATACCTCCCTGTTTGGCTACAAATAACTTTTGCAAAGATGTGAAGTCTATGGAAAAAGGAATTTTCTTTTTGCATTGGTATCACGTGAGAGGATGTTGTACAATCAGTGAAAGTAAAATTGTTTTCCTACAGTAATGAAAAAAAAAACAGGCAGGGAACTGTGTGAAACCATGCTATGCTGAGCACTGCCAAGGGAGTCACGGACTGGGCTGTTGCTGGTTGTGTCCAGTGAGCACTGTAACCCAAAGCCAAATGAAACCATTGAGAGATGCTGTTTTTTGTAATGCATCAATGTAGTGATGCAAATGTTAAAGATTATACATTGAAAACTAATCCTTTTTCAAAAATGTGCATGCTGATTGGACAAAGCAATCTGTAATTCTTCTGTAATCCAGCATCATGTGCAGGAACAAGTCTGGTAGAATTAACAAACTAACAAAAAAAAAAAGTTCAGTTGTTAAAACCAAAAGCTACAGCTGCTACATTCTCTGATCTGTTAAGTGGAGGACTGATATGCAGATAAGACAGGCTGAAGTACAGATCTTCATCTTTCTCAGAGGTACACAAAATGAAAAAAAACAAAAAAAAAACAGTATTATAAAATGCTTAAGAAAACTGTTTTAAACTCAGACGATGTCATGAGTCCACAAAGATCCTCATGTGAAGAGTGCACTCTCGAGTCCTTAAGGAAAAAGTGGCAGAAAGTGCACTTACGTTAAAATATAATGCAAGCATCACCATGTACATCTCATGTATATGCACTACATTAGAAAGCCATCCTCATTTGCTCAAGAAAGTGAAATTTCATTAGTCAAGGAAGGACTTTGTAAATTCAATGCCATTATTTTTTTTAAATAATGACACTGTATAATATCAATATTCTACTCCTTGGCATAGCTAATGCTTATTTACCAGTGGATAATACAACATTAATATAAGATAATGCAAGAGTATCAGGCAATGTTACAACTGCCTCATGTACACAGACAACCCTCTCCTCCTCCCAACAAATTCCAACACATGTGAGAGATGCAACCATATAGCCAAACTGGAGGCTAAGCTCTCTCAACTCAGTACTAGCGTAACCAGTCAGGAGGAGAAGGAAACCACACTCACTACAATTCCAGTCTCACATAGACCTACCACGACAGCAAACCAAACACATAAACACACAAAAACATACTCGGAGGCTCTAAATAAAAATCTGCCTAAGCAGCAGAGATCTCCAAAGCAGACAACCAAGCAACCGCTACCCCAAAACAAAACACATAGCTCACAAAGCCAGTGTGCCGAACAGTCACAGCCCTTAAGGCTAAACAACACACCTGATACACTTGTAATAGGTGACTCTATCATCAGGCACACTGACATCCCACTCACCAGGCTGGACAAGGAGAAGGTCACGGTGAGCTGCCTGTCGGGCGCTAGGATCCGCCACATAACACAAGCACTCAGGTCACTCCAAGGCAAGTACAAATATGACTCAGTCATTGTCCATGCTGGTGTGAATGACCTGAGATGTACCTCCCTGGACTACATGAAAAGAGACATAGAGGAGCTCTCTGAGCATGTAGCCCAGGCCGGTATGACCCTGACCTTGAGTAGCATCTTACCCTCACCAAGAATGATACCACAATATGAAGACAAGATGATCAATTTCAACAACTGGCTTAAGTGTTGGTGTCATTCAAAGGGGATCCAACGCCTGTCAGCCTGGGATGACATGATCGACAAGCCACGATGCTTCGCTAGGGATGGCTTGCACCTTTCACCCCTGGGCTTTCAGATATTGGCAAAGGCTCTTGCTACCCCCATAGTGCCTTTTTTAGGCAAGGCTCAAAAGACAAACCCACCTCCATAGGTATCACAAGGGATAAGAAACTAAGAGTAATGCTACTCAATGCCAGAAGTCTAAACCTCAAGATGCATGCACTCGAAACTCTCCTTAGCATGGAGAACATAGATATCTGTGCAGTAACAGAAACCTGGTTCAAGGCTCCTGAGAGTACCCCAGCACTACCAGGTTATACCTCATACCATGCTTTTCGGCCACAAAATGAGGGGGAGTATCAATATTCGTCAAAGATACCCACACCTCCAGGTTGGTGGCACAGCACGAAGCATCAGAGACTATCCATGTGCAACTAACAGTGGGTAAAACTGCCTTCCAGTTTATAGCCTGCTACAGACCACCCTCCCAAACCCAGGAATGAGAACACTGGACAATATGAAGGTCTCTCCAAACACCATTATATTGGGTGACTTCAACTACCCAAACATAGACTGGGAGCATTACTCTAGCTCCAAACACCTCAAAAGGTTCCTAGAATTTATAAACTCAAATGCTATGGAACAACTTGTTATCACTCCCACAAGAGGAAAACATACTGGACCTGATCATCACCAACATGGGGACTCTATGCTCCAGACCAGAAGTGTATCCCTCACTGGTAAGATCAGACCATAAACTAATCTCACTGGATATTCACATCCTGACCCCACCCCTGCCCAGAAAACCACAGTGAAAATCTTCTCTAAAGCAAATTTCACACTCCTCAAAACCAAGGTGGAATCCTTCAAAGCCCCGGGCCTGTGGAAAATATGGCCTTTATAAACGCATTCTATGAACACCTTCAGAAATGCATGGATCATGCAATCCCAAATAAAACCAAGACCCAATCCTCCAAAGGCAGGCGTCCTGTCTGGTGGACCCCAGTCATAAACAAACTATACAATAAAAGGAGGAAGCTACTACATGATAGAGCAAAATCCCAAAAAGGGGAGGCATCTCTGATCAGTATTAGCAAAAACCAGGACACTAAGGATAATCACAAGGCTTTTTTAGTTATGTTAGGAACCTGGGTGGGAATTCCCAGATATGCTCAGAATTAGTCCAAAATGACAAAAAAATACACGAACCCACAGACATTGCCAACATCCTAGCTCACAGGTTCAGCGCAAACTTCTCCCCCCCCCACCAAAAGGGCAAATATCTATCCCAGCAGAGTGCTGCCCCCCTGACATCTCAGATGCTCAGAAAAACACAGCATCAATGGGACTACATAAACTTCAAGAAGAGCTAAACCCAAACCTAAAACTACTGTTCAATCTCAGCCTTACTACAGGATATGTACCCAAAGAGTGGCATACAGCAACAGTGGTCCCTCTCCACAAAGGTGGTGCCTCAGATCCTGGAAAACTATCCATAAGCCTGACTAGCTTGGTCTGCAAAGCTATGGAAAGGATCATCATGGACCTCATAAATAAAGATATTGGGGACCTACAGACACTGGATCCTACCCAGTTCGGCTTTGCTAAGGGCAGATCCTGCCTCTTAAACCTGGTTGATTTCTTTGAAACAGTCACCAAGGCTATTGATGTCGCAAAAACCTTCGATACAATACCCCACTCGAGCATTATAGATAAGCTCACCAGCTTAAATATAAACCCCTATGTCACTAGATGGGTTGCAAACTGGATCAAGGACAGAACCCACATGGCTAGAATTGCTGGAGCCATGTGAGACTCCAAACCAGTTACAAGTGGCGTCCCACAAGGCTCAGTCCTGGGACCTCTCTTGTTCGGTATATATTTCTCGGAGGTACAGGCCAACATGGGACTGTGGCTGACCAAGTTCACAGATGACTGCAAGCTGGGTGCCATAATAGACTCTTCAGCTGACACAAGCATCCTCCAAAAGGGCCTCACAGAAACAGACAACTGGTGCCAGAGCCATGGCCTCAAGCTAAACGCCAAAAAGTGTATAGTCATCCCCTTTGGCAAAAACAAAGTGCCCACAAATTACCACATAGGTGGTAATCCATTAAGTACAGAAGAAGTAATTAGGGACCTGGGTACCCAAGTTGCGCAAGCTCTCATTTGACAACCACGTGGCCAAAGTGGTTAGAAAAACATTTTATATAGCCCACCTAATCATGAAGGGATTCACATCTAGATCAGGGGAGGTCATCGTGCCTTTTTATTTATCCCTCATCAGTCCCATAATTGAGTACAATGCCTCTTTTGGTATGTACCTTACCAGACACCTGCAGCAACTGGAAAGACCCCAAAAGTACCTCACCAAGAGGATCAAAGGGCTCAAACAGATGCCATATGCTGCCCAGTTAAAGAAATTCCAGCTCTACTCAGTGGCATACCACCTGCTCAGAGGCGATCTGTGCCTGATGTATAAAGCCATGTTCAACCCGGAATTAATGGACATGCTGCACCTCAAAAAATCCAAATCCCTCGAGCTACACGCTCGAGAAACTTGAACCTCAGCACTGAAATAAATAGGACATGCTGGAGGGACAGATTCATAACCCAGAGGCTCCCTTCACTCTGGAATAAAATCCCAGTCCAGGTTAGGCAGAGTCCCTCATTGACTCTCTTCAAGAGGAATCTTGATGAGTGGATGGGAGATCGTAGGTTTACACCGGGTATCACTTCTGTATCACTGTTAGACAGAGGCACAGTTTACTAACCTCGAAAAAGGGCATAGCAAAATTAATTTAAAATGGGTGGTGAAAGCCAAACACACTCTGGCTAGGCTTATAAATGCCCTAGGGCAGATAGCCTAGTAGGAACCTATGAACCTATAATTAAGTACCAGACCTATTCAAGCCATTAACTCAGTGGAGGCACAGTATGACAGTATATGAACTATGTTATGGAAGACATTCTGCTCAACAGGCTGAAAAAGAATGTCGGCTGATGACAGAAAACATTCAAAAAGATTTCATAGGACATTTCCAAATAAATGGATATTATAGAATGGAACCAGATTGCCAAGGAAAATGTGAAATCCCCAAATAAAAGAATTATTTCACAGTGGAGGCACAATTGAAATAGTAATTAATAATTCCAGTGAGAAGAGAGATATTTGCACCAGTACAATATGGTACTACCTGACTGGATAACCAACCTACTAATAGTGAAGAAAAATAACTACAGTCCTAGACCTCATACATCTTAACAAAACTCTTAAAGAGAAGCCATTTTACACTTTCTGTAATCAAAGTCAACTTATCAGATATGTCAAATGCAAAAGCGTTCACAGTATGCAATGCCAAAAATGAGTCTTAACATATACAGCTAAAGAATGAGTTATACTATATGACTACTACCGCCATGCCACACTGGAAAACACTGAGAGCTACGGATGCCAATTTTCATTAATCCAGCACCAAAAAAGACTGCAAAATCATGTGAAATTGAGAAAAGCAAACATTATCACTTGGTAATGGATCAAATCAAGTGAATGGACAGTGGGGGTCTTAGAATAATTGTTGCTGCCTCCAAAGGGTTCTCAGTCCAAATAGTTAGCAAGAATGTCATCTTTAAGGGATAAGACAGAGAAACTGTCCCATTCGGTTTCATTTCAAACAGGTGGTACTGTATGTAATCCATCTTCCACTACTTATTAAATATTGATTCAAGATGGTTAGATAGCATTAGATGAATGACAATAGGAAACTAGAGGAAGAATGTCTGGACTATCTAATAAAATTTTAGTTTGTCAGTAGCTACTGAAATAATGGTACTTTGGGATGAAAGAGAAAAAAAAGTTTTTGAAGAGTACAGATGTAATGGTAGGTGTTAGTAATACTAAGGAAGAGCACTGTGTTTTCCAGAAGGGCATCTTATGTGTAACATAGATACCTAGTTCTTGCCTTTGTGAGTTTGAGTCAGTGTCTTACATGTGCTTAGAAACTGTATGTTCTCATTTAGTAAAGCTAAGCTGTTCACAGCAGAAAGAAAAGCAGTAAGAATCCACTGCATTAAGCATGAAGAAAGAACAGAAAAGAACACAAGGCACTATCAACATACAGATGGGTAGCTAATGAAATTATGCAGGGACTAGCCCTGGATCCAGTACTTTGTGATGCTCATGGGGAATGTTACTGAAGATATTTACAACATGATCCACCTACTGAGGGATGACACCAAAATTGGACAGACAATGTTAAACAGGTGAGCAGCTAACAAAAAGACCTTGGTATGCAGGTCCTATCAGCTCAGAAGTACCTGTTCAGGTTCAGTGCTTCATCCAGGAATCCTTGTTCATGCAGAAATAAGCTAACGATCCCAAAATGAGAAGGCTGTGACAAAAGGGAATACAGGTTGGGATATACCTAGAGAGGAATTAGTTCAAGAAGTAGAGATGTAATTTTACCATCCATCACTGGTCAGACTGCAGCTAAAATCCTGTGCACAATTCTATTGTTCTTTCAGGGCAAAAAATGCAAAACCTATCAAGATGCTATAAACGAGAGAGACACAAGAATGGCAAGAAGGTTGGAGGAAAAAAAATACAAACAGATGCTTTTTAAAAATGTAAGAATTTGCTCAAGATGGGGAGAGGACGAAGAAGGGATGTTCATGTATGACAAACTAAAATATTAAGGCAGTAATTTTGGGCCATCGGCCTAAAGATGAACAACATTATTTGTAGGACAGGCACAACTACCTGACTGAAGGCATAAACTGTAGTCTGGACATAAGGAAAACATCTTCATAGATAGGTTGGTGAATGAATTAAGCATTATGGAACATACTACCAGAGGGTCTGATAGAATGCAGGTCCACTGAAGCTTTCAAGAAGACATGGGACTGCTAGCTCTATGGCACAGAGGGATAATGTCTTAACTATGATGCAGCAGCTTGGGTACATGTACCTATGGACTGCAGCCCTTTTAGTATACACTACCACAGTGCATTTATACAAGCTTAGACAGCACGCAAAGGCATGCTCCTTGTGGGTAGCAATGCAGAAACGCAAGCTCAGTGAGCTGCCACAAGGACATATGTGTGTTTAGGGGGGGCTCCACCATGGGAAGGTAGACTGCACTTCCAGATTAGTAAGCTGACCTGTTCTCTACCACCTGACTCATACCATAGGTTAAGAAGAAATGGGTTACTAAGGCATCCCATGCAGGAATGAATGAATCATAGGACTCTCACTTAGCCTGTCTATGTCTGTCTTTTAATGTTAATAAAACTGATTGTCCAGCCAGGTGAAGGCAGTGGAGCCATCAGGCATGACCAGTGAGGAGTAAACAGGCAGTGGAGCCATCAGGCATGACCAGTGAGGAGTAAACATAAAAGAAAGAAAGAAGACATGGGACCAATGGTAGACAGCAGAAAAGAAGGGGGAATGGAATGGAGTCAGCAGCAATATGAAAACTGTTTTAAATGGGTAAAATACATAGGCAGATCAGTACTTTTCTGTCATCACATACCTGTAATATAACTCAACACCAGTGAACATCAGATTTTGTCAACTTTAAACTGCAATGCAAAATATTCATCCACTTTTTGATAAGCATTCCTATTTTTAGTTGCCATTAAAGTTTCAGAGGATTCATCTCATTAGTTACTTATTTGTTACATTAAACTGTAATCTACTGCTGAGTGTCTAAAATTCAAAACCACTAGCTCTGTCTGGAAATGTGACAGTTATCCCAGGAAGTAATAAGACCTTAAGGAGGCTGGTTATGTGACTCCAGATTAATCATGGCTCATTATTAAAGCCACTGATTCACTGAAGTCAGTCCAGCTCTTTCCATGAGGTGCAATATTCTTGGGGTGATTACAAATACAAGGTGGTTGCAGCAGAGGCCTCTCCCTGAATGGAGAATGTGGGGGTAAAAAAATGTAATATAACAGATTATGTGAGCTCACATGACTTTTTTTGACAATCCACCTAACAGAATTCAAATTCACAAAGTTGGTCTTGAAAAGATAAAGCTATAGCTTGTATGATTAAGCTAGCAAGTACATAATAATATCCTTGAAACCTAGGTCTGACTCCTACAAATTTGACTTGCATTCTCATTGGCTCTGTGTTGCTCTGAATAAGGCGTTTAGCTTGATTAATATTATGGCTCACTCCCAAAAGTCAGGCTGTTTTGCCCTACTCCATATTACCTTGTTAAAATGATGGCAAATACATAATACAAAGGTGATATGTTAACAGTTGAAGATAGTATATAAGTTCTGACACATTTTTGCATCTATAGGAGAAAACGCCTTACCCATTTCATTAACTTTTGCACGTATGGCACGAAGTTTCTCTAAAAGTTTATTAGGAAGAATGCTGACTTTGTTCGCTTCCAAAACAAATACAACGCAATGAATCTGGTCTTTGAAAGAAGGATTTCTTACATATGTTGCTGTCTCAGGCTGAATTGGAAGATCAGGAATAAACTGCAAATAAAATAAAAATGAGACATGAATTTTCAATATGAAAGTCATTAGTAAATAGGAAACATCATTTTAATGGTCAGTGTAAGTAAAACAAAGTAGCATATAGGGCTACTAAGAAAGGATTGTACCCATTAAAAGTCAATGAATAATTATTCTTTTCATATGAATATCATGGAAGAGGACAGTAAAGTACACGCATAACAGCTGTAGACATCTGAATAATAGTATCATTGCAGTAGGAAATTGTAAAAATATGAATGTCTATAAAATAGTTGTTCAGAATGAGAGACAGTCACAAGATCACATACAAAACTGGAAAACACGCACCTCAGGTAGACTTCCTCCTAGAAAGGAAAGGACTCTGGGGTAGAATCAATGATTGTAAAGTCATCCCCCGTGAAACAGTCATCCCACAGAATAAACCACTGGCTGACACAATCAGCTCCAAGCAGTAGTAAGAGAAGGCTCTAAGGTCAACAGAGACCAGGCTGAAGACCTGGAAGTTGACTGGAGAGAAATTACAACCATTCAAGGAATTACTCAGGTCTTTAGCGCCCCAAGAAGAGGAGGAAATAGGTGGAGTTGAAAAAAAATGGCAGTACCTTAAAACAGCATGTGTGAGGACTACAGAACAGATATGTGGCCAACCCAGGTATGGAAATAAGGTACATAGGGAAAGGTGGAATGCAGAAGTTCAGAAAGTCATCAAAAGAAAAAAGGAGTGCAGAAAAAAGTGGAAGATAGAAAAGACTGACCAAGCTAGGGAGGAATACTGGTTGGCTAATAAAGAAGCTAAGAAAGGAGTTTCAGCAGCAAAGAACAGGGCATCAGAAGCAATCTACCAACTTCTGGGATGTGGCTCAGTAAGTGGCACAAAAAAACTATCTCAGGTTGCAAAGCAAAGGCAGAAAGATAAAGAAGATAGTCAGACACTCTTCATAGGGGATGTCAGCAACAACCTGCTCATCAGCCTAGAGGACATCAAAGGCAGATGGAAGGAATATTTGCAGCAGAATCTGAATGAAGAAAACCCCACAGAAGCTGAACTTCCCCATACACAGTCTACGATGAGAGAAGAGGAGCCCACCCTAGAAGAAGTAAGAATAGCACTAAGGAAAATGATGTCAGGGAAAGCAGTGGGCTCAGATGAAGTCACAGCAGATATGATAAAGATGCAGGGTGAGATAGGGGAGAAATGGCTCCTGAGGGTACTCATAGCAGTGTGGAGAGAAAAACATATCCCAGATGATTGGAGAATAAGCATAGTCATGCTAGTGTACAAGAACAAAGGGGACATCTGTGATGAGACCTCTTTACCCCAGGGTAGTAACTAGGGAGTCTCAATCCTCACCACTGTCTCAAGTAAAGGAGTGTACTAAAAGCAGGGATACAAATACATAATTACCCCTAACAGTACACCGGGAACAGGTTCCAAACCTGGGAATGGACTATATGCTTCACTCCAGGTCCCAAACTGAGTCTCCACACTAATTACTGTAGAGCCCTGTGTCCCAGTTCTAGGTATCTGACACACTCAATCTTAAATGTCTGATATTCATACATACACACACTCTTGGGAAAGGCTGACATATTTACATGCTGTGTTTTTTTGCCCAAATTACAAGGTAACGGCTGCCACTAGTGAAGTACCACAATAGCTTTCATAAGGAATGTTCTATTTATATTGGGCAAAATAGATATTGAAACAAATGGTAGGATGTATCCCAAGCAGTAAGGCTTTTTGTTGTGGCCCTGGTGTTATTACAGTAAGCATAAACACTCTCACGTTATTAAAAATATTAACTAAATAACCAGCCACAATGATAGGTAGCAAAACATTTAATAATAAATAAAAGAATTTAAAACTTGTAAATTATGAATAACTGATTCCAATAAACATCAGAGTGCACACACAGGAAATATGAAAATAATACTGTAGGATAGATCTCATATTGATTCTAGAAAATGCAAAAATCACTTGTAGAACCAAACAAAGTAAGATACACCACCAAACGCTTCCAGCCCAAAAAGCAGCCAAATATGAGACACCAACAAGTTGTATTAGCGCTTTCATTCACATTTAATGCAGAGTGAACTTCTTCAGAAACAACTTGCACATCCTTACAACTCTAATAAATACAAATGTCAATCAACAAATTTACATAATAAACTAATTAGATAAATTAATTATTTAAATTAGTTATTTAAAGACATATACTAAGTATCCGAAAAAGAAATACTAATAAGTACATATCAAAATCAAGTTAGTTTAAAAATCAATAAATGAAAAAATATATATGTTCAAAACATTTTAAATTTATTACTTCATAGACCAAGGAGGCTTGTCACCTCCCTAGAAAAAAAAATTGACTCTTTTGCATTCTCACAGATTCTGTGCTCACAGATTCTGACCTTAAGTTCTCTGGTTGTCATACCCACATAGTAGCTTGGACATGTCTGACACTGAGCTACATAGATTACCATCGAACTTTGACATGTGAAAAATTCTTTGGACCAATGTGTATAAGATAAATGTGGAAAATGTGTAGCATTTGTCAATTCCTGATTACCTAGTATTATTTTCCAATTGTCTAGAATTATATCTTTAATAATCCACATTTCATTACATAGAGGTAAAATGAAAGCATTTACAAACTCTTTTTCATTACTGAATTCTGCATTGTGAGAACAATTTGACCTGAGTTGAGAATAGGTCCTATTGTAGTATTATGAAGTTGGGAAACTTCTCTTTCAATGGACAACAACCATGATTCTTGATATCCCCTGTGCAAAAAGAAATTTCTCAAAACTATCATTTCTTTTTGAAAAACTTCAGTATTTGAAGTCAATCTGCTCAGCCTAATGTATTGACCTTTTATTACTCCCTTTTTCATATGATAAGGGTGTAAACTGTTTTGATGTAAATATTGATTCGTAAAGGTAGATTTCCTATATATCTTACTTGAAAAGCTCTGTATGTTGGAATCATAAGTTAAAAACAAATCCAAAAAAGAAATACTGTTGCCAAATGCTCCAGTAGTGAATTTCAAAAAGCAAGTGGTGTTGTTTAGGTACAAAACAAAATGTTCAAATTCTTCAAATGTACCATGCCATAAAAAAAATAAATCATCAATGTAACGGGTGTAGAAAACAATTTTGTCAGAGAATGCACTGTTATCTACAAACCTAGTCTCCCACTGAGACATCACTAGGTTTGCATATGCTGGAGCTACACGTGCACCCATTGCTACACCAGAGATTTGTTGATAGAAAATGTTATTAAATGTAAAAAAATTATTATCTAAAATTAATTCCATAAGTGTACAAATAGTGTTAATTTTTGTCCCCTCAAATTCAGTACATTTAACAAGATATTCTCTTAAATATTCAATACCAGTGATGTTATCTATACTGGTATATAATGACTGTACGTCTAAAGTAGCCATTACAAAATTAGAAACTGGCAACTTTAGTTCCTTCAGCTTTTCTAATAAATGCCATGAGTCCTTCAAGTAATACTTAGAACCTTGTACAACTGGATTCAAAATATAATCCAGCCAAATTGAGATGTTCTCTGTTTTATATTTAGCTGCTGATATTATGGGCCTAAAAGGAGGCTGTAATAAATCTTTTTGAAGTTTCGGTATACCAAACATATTTCCCATTTTTGGAAACTCTACTTGTAGAAAATTGTAGGTGTTAAAATCAGTTTCTCCTTGACTAAAAATATCAAATAGACTTATATCTAGTTTAGAAAAACTTTTCCGAATGTGTAAACTGTCTACTACCTGGTATATATTACCATCTTTTAACAAGTTCTCCATAGAGTCAATGTAATGGGTGTTGTCCATAATAACAATTTTACCCCCCTTATCTGCCTTCATAATTCTAACTTCTTTATTAGTTCTAAGCTCTTCTAAAGCCAGAGATTCAGACTCACTTAGATTGTGATAGTGATGAATAGGATTTATTTTCCTTAAAGCATTCTCACTTAAATTTTGAAATACTTGTAATGTATTGATAAGTGGAGGGTTGTATGTACTAGCCTTTTTAGGGCCTTGGTAAACATCAGTACATTTTAAATCCTGCATAATATATCTCAAATTAAGCTTCCTAAGAGTGAGTCTAAAATCTATGATGGTTCTAGCCTTATTAATATTGTTAGAAGGAATGTAGGAAAAACCTTTCTTCAATAGTTTGTATGTGTCTTCTGAGAAACGAAAGTTTGACAAATTATGTGTTTCCCAACTTCGTAATACTACAATAGGACCTATTCTCAACTCAGGATTATTTCTGACTAGATCAAATTGTTCTCACAATGCAGAATTCAGTAATGAAAAAGAGTTTGTAAATGCTTTCATTTTACCTATATGTAATGAAATGTGGATTATTAAAGATATAATTCTAGACAATTGGAAAATAATACTAGGTAATCAGGAATTGACAAATGCTATAGGTAGAAAGCCTCATTTTACTTTCAAAAGGGTTGCTAACCTAAAAACTATCTTGGAAGCCAAAGACAAGCATGTTTTGGATAAGAAAAGAATTATAAATACTAAAGGAACTTATTCGTGTCACACATGCAAACAGTGTAGACATGTTAGTAATTCTTCATCTATACATTTTCCACATTTATCTTATACACATTGGTCCAAAGAATTTTTCACATGTCAAAGTTTGATGGTAATCTATGTAGCTCAGTGTCAGACATGTCCAAGCTACTATGTGGGTATGACAACCAGAGAACTTAAGGTCAGAATCCGTGAGCACTTGTTAGCCATCAAAAAGAAGGATTTTAACAATGCACTAGCTAGACATTCAGCCATTTGTAGTGTTTTTAAGAAGTTTACATTTTCTGTTATGGATAGTGTGTCAAACACTGTATTTAATGGTAATATAAAATCTATGCTAGAATGCAAAGAGTCCTTCTGGCAATTTTTTCTAGGGGCAGACAACGCCCCTGGTCTTAATGAAGTAATAAATTTAAAATGTTTTTTAGAAAACAAATAGTTAAAACAACAACATTTTCACTACAGTATTGTTCATTATTTTTAGATGTAAACTTACTTTTATACACATGTTTTATTATTTGAACATATATATTTTTTCATTTATTGATTTTTAAACTAACTTGATTTTGATATGTACTTATTAGTATTTCTTTTTCGGATACTTAGTATATGTCTTTAAATAACTAATTTAAATAATTAATTCATCTAATTAGTTCATTATGTAAATTTGTTGATTGACATTTGTATTTATTAGAGTTGTAAGGATGTGCAAGTTGTTTCTGAAGAAGTTCACTCTGCATTAAATGTGAATGAAAACGCTAATACAACTTGTTGGTGTCTCATATTTGGCTGCTTTTTGGGCTGGACGCGTTTGGTGGTGTATCTTACTTTGTTTGATTCTAGAAAACCTCTAATTATCTAGCTATAGTTCCAAGACTATCTGAAGATTAACTGTCCGTATCTGATTTAAATAACTTAGCAAGGCAAGAGTATACTCTTACTTCTACAAGGCAAGATGAAGAATTATGTCCACACTCCAGGCTGTTGTCTATCCTCATCGAATGGAACAACTACTCTGGAAACAACTGGACAACTACTACCGAACAGCTCTGGAAACAACTGAATGATAACTGAACAATTGAACTCAGAACTTGCTTTTTATAGCAGATCTTTTTCAAAAGTAACAGGAAGCTGCCATGAGAATTCTACTCTCACATCAGACTTTGAAAAGTAAATAAACAGCTGCATTGAAGATTCTTCTCTCTCAGCCCTGGCACACAATGACATCAGATTTAGGTCAGCTGACTCAGGCATTCTCTTTAAAAAAACATTTGGTCAACCAGAAGAACACTGTGTGACATCCAAATATCTTGCATAAATCAGAGTGATAATCAAAAGACATAAATATATTTACAAAATTAGTCAGTCATGGAACACAATATGTAACACAAGATAATTTACAATTATTTATAAAACTTCAGCCAGTCATGCCAGTAAAGATAGCAGTATCTAATATCCTCACAACATCCACAACTGTGGGCAGTACAGAGGCACAACCTCCTGTCATATTGCATGAAAGTTCTGGAGAGGGTGACTGATAAATAGATATGCAGAGTAGTAATCTTAAGATGGGAGAGGAGCAGCTCAGATTGAGATCAAGATGCAGTACAACTAACCCGATATTTGCAGTAAGACAGACAACTGAGAAGAAACTAGAGATGAGGAAGGCTCCAAATGGGCATTCCTGGACTTGGAGGAGGTGTATGACAAGGTCCTAAGAAAGCTGATTCAGGCAGTACTGCAGTGGTTCAAAACCCCAGAAACAGTGTTAGAATTAGTGCACACTATGTAAGGACCCAATGACTCAAGTACGGACAGTATTCATTCTCACAGAAGAGTTCCCAGTAGGAGTGGGTGTGGAACAGGGTTCAGCTGTGATTCCACTGCTGTTCATACTGGTTATGGACTACATTAGCAAACAGGTCAGACGGGACAGATTAACAAAGTTGCTGCCAGTATATCTGGTACTGAGAAGGTTGTCAACATAAACACCACACCTCAACCACTACCCACACCTACACAACACACACCCACATATATGGAGGTCCTCAGCAAAAATATACACAAACAAAAGAGACCTCTGAGGTAAAAACACATGTGAACTCCGCAGCCCACCACACCACCCACTGCACACAGTCCACACACCTGTGTCTCACAGCCACTAAGGCCTAAACATAAACCCAACATATTAGTCATAGGAAACTCCATTGCAAGGCACACAGATGTGCCCCTCATCAGGCTGGATAAGGAGAATGTCACGGTTATTGTTTGTCAGGTGCCAGAATCCACCATATCACTCATGCCTCCAAGTCTCTCAACAACAGGTACTGTTATGACTCTATCATAGTTCATGTTAGCATGAATGACTTGAGACATACCTCTCCGGACTAAATGAAAAGAGACATGACAGAGCTCGCTGAATATGTGCCCTAGACAGGTATGTTCCTAGCCTTAAGCAGCATTCTACCATCACCCAGAATGATGCCTCAATACAAACAGAAAATGATTGACTTTAACAATTGGCTTAGTTTCTGGTGTCATTCCAAGGGGATCCAGTACTTGACAGCCTGGGAAGACATGATTGACAAACCACGATGCTTTGCCAGAGATGGCCTGCATCTCTCTCCCTTTGGACTTCATGCTCATGTCAAAGGCTCTTGTCTCCCCCATAGTGCCTTTTTTAGGAAATACCATGAGGTCAAAACTACCAACTTGAAAATTTCATTAAAATGCAAATTAAAGGTCATGCTGCTAAATGCTACTAAATATGAAACTGTAATTATTGCAAGCATTCTTAAACCTCGAAGATGCTGACATTTGTGCAGTCACAGAAACCTGGTTCAAAGCTGCAGCGAGCACCCCACCCATACCAGGTTACTCATCCTATCATACATTTAGACCCTAAATCATGGGCAGCAAAGCAAAAGGGGTAGAGTTTCAATATATATAAAAGACAGACACACCTCCTGGCTGGTCAAACAGTATGACGCACAGGAGGCACTCCAAGTGCAGTTAACCATTGACAGGACCCTTATTCAAATCATAGCTAGCTACAGGCCCTCAACTTTGACTCAAGATGCCCACTCCACCTATCTAGACCTTTTCAAATATATCAAGATTCAACCCTTTACCCTGATCCTGGGTGACTTTATCTATC
This sequence comes from Protopterus annectens, assembly GCF_019279795.1. Taxonomy (NCBI): domain Eukaryota; kingdom Metazoa; phylum Chordata; order Ceratodontiformes; family Protopteridae; genus Protopterus; species Protopterus annectens. The sequence goes on from NC_056744.1 coordinate 992,051,168, forward strand.
CAACCACAGACTGGAAGAACTACTCATGCCTAAACACAAATGCCCAGAGATTCCTTGATTTTGTCAATGCAAATGCCTTGGACCAGCTGGTTGACACCCCTACAAGAGGTGAAAATATCTTGAACTTGGTATTAACCAATGAGTAACCACTATAGCATCCCTACAGTGTCATCCTGCCTGGTAAGATCCAACCACAAAGCGGTCACTTTTGGAGTCACCATCTCCCCTGACTACCCCCTAGATAGGGTCAAACAAAAAACTTCTTTAAAGCTGATTACATCCTCCTGAGGGAAGGGGTAAACAACTTCACAGCTCCCTTCCCCTCCATAGGAACTGGCACATATGTTCAAAATATACCAAAGTACTGTACAAGCACTGGAATACCCAACAGGACAAAATCTTCCTCCTTAAGAAAGAGTAAACCTGTCTGGTGGACATTTGCAATAAATAAACTCTATAATAAAAGGAAAAAACCCTCCAGAACCAAGAAGTATTAGGTGGATAATTGGAAGCAATCTCTCCTTAGTCTGAATAAGCAAATAAGAGCACAAATGAAATCCTCCGAAACAAACTTTGAGTCCAAACTGCCCACATCTACTAAAGACAATCACAAGGCTTTCTTTGCATATGTCCGTAATCTCAAGGGAAGCACCCAGATCTGCTAAGAACTGGTGGTTAAGGACACCACATACATAAACACCATAGATATAGCCAACCTGCTGGCAGACAGGTTCAGTGAAAACCTCACCCCTTTGTCCCCCCATCAGTAAAGCAGGACATCCCTAGCACCTGTCCCCCTCCCTTTATCCTAGGGAGCAAGTTATCACTGCCCTCTCAAAGGCAAAAAATGCAGCCTCCAAGGGACCAGATAACATCTCAGGCTGCATCCTACATGAACTCATATAGGAACTTGCACACCATTAGGCACCCTATTCAACCACAGCCTGACTACTGGCTTTGTCCCAGCTGAGTGGAGGACAGCCACTGTTATCCCCTTGCACAAAGATAGAATGTCCACTGATCCAGGAAATTATAGACCCATCAGCCTAACTAGCCTGATCTGCAAGTCCATGGAGTAGATTGAACAAATGAATACAAGTAAGCCAGCAAAATTACTTTTGAGAAATGAATCCAAGTGTAAGAATACAAGAGATAATACCATGGCAAAATGTATTTATTAAAATTCCAACGCACTTGTAAAGGCACTAAAAACAAAGGTGAGCACTTTGGGCTTTTAGCCTTCTTCAGATCTGCATTTACAAATCTAGAGCTCAGTTAAATGCTAAAATCATCCAATAAAATTCAAAATGCATCATTACTAACATCATTTCCTACAGAAGTTACATCACCACTGACATAATTTCCTGTGCAGATTTCTCTTCTGTTAATCACATTGGCAAAAAAGAGGCATGCCCAATCAGTGTCCTCATCTTAGCCGATGCCTTCTCAGAATGGGTTTCATAGGTAGCACTTCATTAAGTCCTGGTGCTTTATCTGCCCTCAACTCAGCAATCCATTTAGTTTCTTCAAGTTCAGTTAGACCTTTAAGATCTTCTCTTCTCATATTAGGATCTATTACTTGTAGAGCCATGAAGCAAAAAATATGATCTGTATTCATGCTAATATGTTTATACAAAGCATCAGTGAGAACTTTATGTTTAATAAAGACAGAGACATGGCACCTTTAAATGTGGACAGTGCACGGCTTGCCAGTACTTGTTAACAGGCCAGTATTTCCAACATCCAGTTACAGGAAAGCTATATAAAACCGCAGCATTTGTGAATTGTGCTTCAAAGTACATTATATATGTTGCCAAGTGTATGAAATGTACATGTTTTTACTTTGGCAAAACGAGCTGCCCTTTTAGGGTTAGGATACAGGCACATATAAGGGATATTAAACAAAGTTCTAACCAATGCTTTGTATAAACATATTAGCATGAATACAGGGAATTTGCCAACAGCCATATTTCTCTGCAGTTAACTGTCCCTTCAGCCTTGTGTCCCCAGTCAAATGTACCACAAGGAAATGTCTCGCTGCCTAGGTACCTGAACCCTTAATAAATAAATAATGCATTTTGGAGTATTTGCTTCTTTCACCTGTCATTCAGCCTCTTGTTTTGTTTTCGCTTTGTAGTAGTTCCTAACAGTTACAGGGTTTGCTGGGGTTATTGAGTTGATTTTTTATTTAAAAGGAAACAGATTTGTAGTCTGGTCTCATCAGTGAGGACATGACACTGGGGTGGTGCAGTGCTCTCCCATATTGGTAAGTACCAGGTCCAATATGTTTAAACCTCTAGTGGGTGTGTGCACTGTCCAGTCAAGGGTGTCTGTGTTAATAAAGTCCAGGAATCATTACACCTGTGAATATGAGGCAATGTGTTTCACAGTCTATAGAAGGATAGTTAAAATCTCCCATGAATAGGGTATTTGGTTTAATGATGAGTGTCTCCAGTAAGTCTAGGTATGATCTATAGGATTCTAGAAATATAGAGGGTGATCTGTAGCTTGCTAGTATATGGTATGGGAATTTGTCTATGATGATTTGCATGTGGATAAATTCCAGGGCATCATCTTACTTAACCAATGTAGAGTTATTCCATTTGCTAATATACGCTGAGACTCCTTAACCTTTTGACCCTGTCTGTGCAGCTGATTATGTAAATGTGTGGAAGGTACTGAAGCCTTGCACTGCTGGAAAACTTTCTGTGGCTTTAAACCAAGTCTCAATAATGGCACAGATGTCAATATTCTCCAGAGTGAGGAGAGCTTGAAGGGTGTGAAATTTCTTGTTTAGGCTCATCTCATTAATCAGTAACCCCTTTAGGTTTGTTTGGGTTTTATTTGCTATGTTTGGTTGGTTTGTAAATTTGGCATTGCCTAAAATGGCTCCAAGGGGTTGGATAAACTTTTAGCCAATATTTGGAAGCCTAGGGGAGGTAAATACAGGCCAGTCTTTGCAAAGCAATGTGATCTGTTAACCATGTCTTCCTATGCTGACAAACACTGAATCCTCCTGGAAAGACATCAGAATCTAGGCCAATTATTGAAGTCAATAATCTTTTGTTCGTATTGAGCATCATCCTGGGTGAAGGTAGAATGTTCTTCAATGCAAGGCACATACTTGCCGAAACACATAATCAGAGAGATCAACAATGTTTCTCTTCATACAGTCCAGGGAAGTACATCTCAGGTTGCTAATGCCCACATGGACTACGATAGAATCATACTGGTAACTGTGGTGTTGCAACTTGATTGCATGTGTAAACTGCCAGATCCTGGCTAAAGACAAGCAACTAAGCATCGTCTTATCTTCTCCTAGTTCAGTCAGATGAGTGGGGCATTTGTGTGTTGTACAATGGAGTCTCCTGTGACAAGAGTCCTGGGTAATGTGTTGGCTTGCCTTATAGGCTTTGCTTTTGTGGATCTACTGGGTGTAGGAGTATGTGTGGTGTTAGGTGTTGTTTTTGGTGAGTGCTTTAGAGGTTACTGCTTATAGGTTTAGAAGATCTTTGAGGTTTGGGAAGATTGCCTTTTAGTGCCTCAGCATAGGTTGGTCTATTTGTGTGGTGAACACTATGTGTCATGGATGCAGTGCAGGTGTTCTTGACAACCTTGTTTATATGCAAGATTTTTGCCTCTAGTGAAATTGTGTATGTGCATCTCTTATATACTATGTTTGATTTTTAAAGATTAAATGGTTGTTTATGAACACAAGATAATTGCTACATTATCTCAGGGCACCCGTATCTACCAACCTGACTACAGAGTCATTTGAAAACTGAATATCCATATTGTCTGGACTTGCATTTGGGTGAGATTCTGTTAAGTTGTGGATTGGGTTATACAGAGGTCTCTTTGGGTGGTCACTGCGGTTTGGCACTAGACAAGGTTAGATTGTATTAAGATTTAATAGTAGTGCTGTTTAATGTGCAAATTACCTGTTCTTAGCTTGTCTCCATGCAATGGCTTTGTTTTAGCCACACTAAGTTACAGGTTTCAGTTCTGAGTAAGTTTTATTGACAATTTTACATTCCGTGTGTTTGTGTCTGTACAGGGCACTGCTAACCTCTTGATGTAATAATACCAAGAAAGATTGCTTGTGAGTGTAATGCTACAACAAAACAACTTAAACTCCCTTGACAAGGCAATTTCAAGTATTAGGGACCTTTAGAATGATTTAAAGGAAAAATCAACAAATAAAGAAAATAAAGCAGCAGCACTCAAACAATTAACTGAAGTGCTAAACAATAAAACAAATCTCTTATCTAACAAGGATGGAGCAGGATTAACTCAGGACACCCTCAGTGTGTGGAGAGGGTGACAAGCAGATGGAACCACTGGGAAAATGAGCAGAAGGGAGGGTTACTCATGCGCAATACTTGTTTGCTGGGTAGGCAGTTACTACCGTGTGAGACAAAAGGGCAGTGCCCTGAATTAGAAATAATTGGCTCCCAGCTGGAAACAGATACATTTCCTGGATTGCCTCACCATCTGGACATGGTAGTTAGCATCCTTGAGATCTATACAGCACATCCAGTCATCCTTCCTCAGAAGGGGTGAAATGGACTGAATGGTGACCATCCATAACTTTATCTGTTTTACAAACTGAAATGATTGAGGTCCAGAACTGGCTTTAAGTTCCCTGTCTTCTTTGGAACTAAAACGAACCTGGAATAGACTCAAGATTCTAATAAGTCTGGGGGGACCTTCTAGAGGACTCTTTTCACAACAGTTTTAAGAGTTTTGCTATTGTGAACTCCATCTGATCAGGTGGCACTGTGGGAATGCTTATTTTTTTGAGGAGGGGAGACAAACGGAATAATATAGCCTCAGGTGATTATCCTCAGCACCCAAATATCTAGTGTGGTGGTCTGCCAGGCTTGAGGGTACAGGGATAAGCACCCCTGACTGTCTCCAGAGTGCAGCAGTCAGGCAATTCTTCAGGAGCACTTGAATAATTTCTCAGTAAAAGGACCATGAAATCCCTGATTCTACAGTCCACCTCTGCCCTAGGGTGATGTCCACTGGAATTACTCCTCCATCTGCCTCAGGATGATCTATCTGCAGGAGCATCCTGACTGAAACCTTGAGATTTTTCTTAACCCCCTCTTCTTACCACTCATTTGGCTCCTGGAAAAAGTTCTCTGAAGGGTAGAAAAGCAGATACCAGTGGCAGAAAGAGAATAACCATCCTGCTTTCTCCTGGTGAGAGTTTCATTAACCTTTGGATTGAACAGTGTAGAACCATCAAAGGGGCATTAAGGAAGAATGTTTTGAAGCTTTCCGTAAAGTCATGCAATCACATCCAGGTGTGTTGGCTGATCTCTATGCCAGCTCCTGCTGTTCTCACCATACTATCAGCTGCATTGGAAAGCAGACACATGGATGCATTGGACATCAACTGTAAGGCAGATGGCTGGGAGTCTACTGTATTTGGAAGTCCATCTGTATGTTACCTGAGAGGGACTTGGTGAGTTCCTTAGTCAAGCTCCTCTGGAAGCACTTCATTTTGTCCAGGTAGTTTAGCACTCCTTCTTAGTGGCTTCTGCCACAGTCATGGCATCTACTAGGGACCCTTGCTCCAGTGTGCTGTGTCCTTTGGAGTGATAAAGATTTTATTTGGCATCTTTTTTATTGGCTCTGCCATATCTGGATCGTTCCAAGCCCACTGAGCTCCTAGGTCTATAAGTGCATCAGTAGGTAGTAACAATCAGGAGGTAGAAGGGCCAACTCCAAATGCCTCAAGGAACACAGATTCCTCAAGGTAGGATATATTGGTGGATCAAGCCCCTTTGTTATTTCATCAATTCCAACATTTTCTCAGTCTCCAAATTTTCTTCCTCCAACACCACAACTTTAACTTTGATCACTGCTGTATCTGCACACCATGAATCTGCCATTTCTCAAGCAATATTGTCCTTCATATTGCATCCAGTATTCTCCTCCATATTTCCTTCGATTACAATTTTTGACACAGCATGGAGGAAAAAGAGTAGGGGAAGTTCCTCAGTGTCCTGACCAAATGTCCCTTAGTAAGTATGAACACCACCTCAGTTCTTTGGCCACTGGCTTAGTGGGACTGGTCAATGAAAGTGTAAATAAAAATAAATAAATAAATAAAGAAGGGTTTCAAGAAGTAAATTTTTTTTTGGAATGATAAGGAATTTATTTAAATGAGATAAACTCGGTAGGAAACTCTATATGCCTTTTTTTCACAATGCTAGGAAAAGTCTGGAGTAGAGATCTTTTGTTCTTTCTTGTGCAGTCTTTCTATAGTCCTGTGCTCCAGATGATCCCTCATATTAGTGGCAAAACAGTAAGCTGTTCTCCTGGGAAAAGCGGAAATTCCTTCATATTTTGGGTATTTTAGAAACTGTAATTTGTACCCTTGCTGCTGAAGAATGTTTAGGATCCACTTTTCCCAAGTGATGTTTTTCTAGTTCTGAACAAAAAAGCTTACAGTGCCTCATTATCCTTTCTGGAGCTGGTTACAGCAGAGGACTGGAAGGAAGGGTGGGGGGTTAGGGTGAGTAGCCAAGACAAATCATAGTTGTATCCTCTAGGAATCAGAGCTTTAGTGGCTCCCAGCCTTTTCTTTTGGTTTTGCTTGCCACCCCTTTCTCAATCTCAATTTGCCCTTTTTTCCCCTTCCCAGTTTTATTCCTGTCCTGCTTGGTATAAGGCCAATATTTAACTGGGAAGATTCCACTGAATGCTGGTGCCTGGGATTCATACAGCTGCTTCACAGACTGCAAAGTCTTTAACTGTTTCATGAAGTCTTTGGATCCAAATCCAGCTCCAGACAAGTGACACATGGAGTACCTCAGGGTTCAGTCCTGGGACCACTCTTGTTTGGCTTCTACTTCTCTGAAGTACAGGCCAACACTAAGCGACTCTGGCTAACAATGTTTGCAGATGACTGCAAACTGGGAGCCATTATTGAATCCCCAAATGATGTGGATGCTCTACAAAAGGACCTTACAGAAACAGATGCTTGGTGCCAGAGCCATGGGCTCAAGCTCAATGCCAAGAAATGTATAGTTATCCCCTTTGGTAAAAAATCATGTACCCATGAATTACCATATAGGTGGCAGTACACTAAACACCGAAAGTGTGATAAGAGACTTAGGGACACAGGTGGACAGTGGTCTCACCTTCGATAACCACATAGCCACAACAGTCAGGAAATCCTTCTATGTGGCACACCTCATCACTAAGGGGTTTTCATCCAGAAAAAAAGAGGTTATTGTCCCACTGTACTCATCCCTCATTAGACCCATTATAGAATACAATGCCCCATTTGGTATGCACCTCTCAAGACATCGGCAACAACTGGAAAGGCCGCAGAAATACCTCAGTAAAAGAATCACAGGCCTAAAGCAGATGCCCTACGCTGACCGTCTTAAAAAACTCCAGCTATACTCTGTCGCATATCGTCTACTCAGAGGCGATCTCTGCTTAACATACAAGGCCATGTCAAACCCAGAGCTGTTGGACATGCTACACTTAAAGAAATCCCAATCCCTCAGAGCCATACGCTCCAGGGATCTAAACCTTGTCATCACAATAAACAAAACATGCTGGAGGGATAGGTTCCTGACCCAGAGACTCCCCAGCCTCTGGAATAAATTGCCCATGCATGTCAAGCAGAGTGCCTCTTTGGCCCTCTTTAATAGGAACCTTGACGATTGGATGGGAGAAAGGAAATTCACCCCGGGGATCATGTCAGTCACCCTGCTAGATAGGGGTCCAGGGAAGTAAATAGTGTGGAAAGAAATAGCCAGGGAATTGTTATGGCTAGGCTTGTATAAGCCCTAGGGCTGATAGCCTAGTACCAACCTATGAACCTATGAACCTATACCTTCATCAGGGAGAACAAACAGGGGATTTTTCATCTACTGGAGCATTAAGGAGCTCTGGTTCCACATGGTTTGGCAGGGCTGAATATTCAACTAAGCATATCTCACAATAATATATCCTGTAGATGCTGCAATACATGATGCATCCACAGCATCATATTTGCATTTTTGAGTGCTTGGTAACTTGTACAGACAGGACACATAACTCAAGCAACTCCTGATTAAGATTCTTACCTGAGATCTCACCTTGCCTTACCCCTCAACTTCTCCAGAAAAGACTGCTTTTAAGTATGCATGTGGGTTTGGCAGTTAATGGTTCTGATGGCCAGGGTTAATAGTAGTGTAAACCTTCTGCCTAAATCTGTCAAGCATTCTACACTCCCTGTCATTGGGAATTTGGTTCCAAGATGGTGTCAAGGCAGATCTCTTTCTGGCATCCACGGACACCGCATCTGGATAAGTTAAGAACATTCTTGCAGAGAAATTTGTGTAAATCCATGACCATGTAAAAACAGCCAGCTTTCCTGGGAGCAAAAAAATAGGGAGTGTACCTCCAAGGTTGCATCCACAAATGCATTTTCTAAGACATCCATAACTGGAGGAACAGCAAGTACTCTAGGCTCAGACAGGCTCATGAAAGCTCTTAGACACATATTGGAAATCTTTCTTCATCTTAGGAAGGGTGATCTCAAAGAAGAAATATTCTGGTAGAGAAGCAGAGGATAAGCTGTCTTCTGTCTGACTGTCTGACATAAGTTGCAGCAGAATTAATCTGCCACAAATAGACCATCTTATCTGCCAGAAAATTAGGGGTAGTTGCACCCCCGCCCCAAAGGTGGTTCTACCCTTATCTTCTTAAAAAGGGGTCCAGACACCTCAGGTATTTCCAGGGCTGGCTGCATGGACTTCAGGAAGGACATGAATGTACAGTTTTGTAAGAACTTATCATTATAGTAGATGTCCTACTTATCACTGTTGCTCAATTCACTATGATAGCGATATCATCTTGAAGAGAGCCATACATCTGGCCTTGAGTCTTTCTATGCATTGCACATCAGGCATATGACCTACATACCATGTGTAAAGTGCATAAGTAACAAGCGAGCAACAAATTTTTAGAAATGAATTGCACCAGGAGAACATGAGCATGCCAAGAGTAAGAAGAGAAAGATGGTACATACACATCCAGAGAGAAGGAAAAAGAAGACCACTCAACCACAAGGAGAAGAAAAACCCAACGGGGAAGGAGGGAGGGATGGAATACTGCAGAAATGGCAAGTAGGCCATCTGCTGTTATGATTAAGTTCTTATACAACTGTACTATGGCCTTCCTTAATCACTGTTGCAGTATTCCTTACAATAAGAGAGTACTAGAACCACTGCAAAGGATGGGAGAAGGAGCAGGGAAAAAATACAGTTGTGTACGTAAACTTACCATAGCAGTAGATGTTTGAATGATCCCTACTGCAGTAGCCTTAGCTATAGGGGTTATATCTTGCCAAATGTATAACTTCTGTCCAGCTTCCACAGCTTCAGAGCACTTGTCATGTGTACAAACTGTCTGGCAGCTTGAGCTAAGCTGACTAAAGACAAGTTTGGGTGCCAAGCCCTTCAGAGCTTTCCTACCAATAGAGAGGGAGGCTGAGCTCTGAAAGGACAATTCTAGGTAGAACAAAAAATAAATAGCCACATCCTGGCATAAACAACACACCTAAAAAAAGGGGGGGGGGTGGAATGAGGGAGTGGCTTCTACAGCAGTGATCATTCGGACATCTACTTTTATGGTAAGTTTACTTACACAGCTGTACTATGTTCATCATATTGATCACTGCTGCAGTAACCTTACCTATATGAGTAAACTACTCTAGCTTACTACACTTGAGAGGTGGAAGGAGAAAACTCCAGAAGCCCTTGGAGAATGGATCTTGCAAGGCCTGATCATTATATTGAAAAAGAACGATGTAAACTGAGGGAGGAGACAATATAATGAAAAATAGTAATAATAATAATATTAATAATGTAGAATAATGCAGAATAGTAATAATGACCAGAGAACACTTTAGCATGAACTTACAGTACAATTATATCTGTTATTTACTAGGTCATATAAATATGGGGAAATTCCTCATGATTGGAGACATGCACTTGTTAAATCTGCCAACGGAAAGTGAAGCAGGACAACTTAGAGTCATACAGATATGTAAATTTACTTTCATATTGTGGAAAAATATTGGAGAAGGTTATATTTGATAAATTATTTTCAGAATTGTAAATGCTGAGACTTGAAACCATATATCTGCATATATATGTTGAAAAATAGATCTATTGCCACCTGCTGTTGTATAACAATGTAATAACAGCTATGAATGAAAAACGTGCTGTGATGTAATTTATATAGACTTCAGCACTTGATAAGGTCATACACAAAACACTGGGCAATAAATTAGAACAACTAGGTTAGATGGATAGCTGCATGGCTTACAAATAGGGCATGGCAAGTTTCATACAGCAACTGATCAGGTGAATTTCGAGGTTGCAGTCAGGATGCCCACAGGGCTCTATTCGAGGCTTATATTTGTTTAGGTTGTATCTTTCAGATTTATTTATTTTTCATCTGAGGTGTTCTACAGTCTGTATGCAGATGACTTGAAAATAGGTAAACCAATTACATTTGTTACATATAGGGCATGTCTGCAAAAACGTGAATAAATTGAGCATTTGGGCATAGGAGAATAATATACCAAAAAATACATCAAAAACTAAGCATATGAGATTTGAGAGACATAAATTAAAAGGTGAATACTTAATACAGCACACAATGACTGAAACTGTAGATTCATTTAAGGACCTGGCTATATGGATAGATCCAGCTTTGAGTTTTTTTCTAATCATATCAACCAATTGGTTAATGATAGTTATAGAACTATAGCTTGTACAAAATGATTTATTAGGTATAGGAAATCTCAAATGATGAAGTCATTTATAAAGTATAGGAAATCACAAATGATAAAGTCACTGTTTGTCCCAAGCAAGACTACAGAATAACAATATGGGAAGCTGATAAGAAAACAAGCATGAGTAAACTGGAAAGAGTACAGATGAAATATACTAAGGGCATCCATGGATGTGAAAATTTAAGTTATTATGAAAGACTAAAATATCTGAACTTGCACAGTGTCTCATATAGATATTTAAGAGGAGACTTTAGTCAGGTATACAGGGCATTTAGAGACAATAACCTCTGGGAATGTTTGGAGTTATCTAGAAGTAGTAGAAAAGCATAGGGAACCTATGTAGAAGAATCTATAGGAGTGAGAATTGTACTAATTGGTAGCTGATGCATGGAAATGACTACCAAATTACATTAAAGCAAGCAGTAGTTTAGATATTTTTAAGAACAGCCTGGACACTTATGAGAACAACTGTTTTGGTAAATTGGAAGGTGAGAAGGACAATATTGACTGAGCTTGAAATATTTGTATGTATGTAAGCTGAATGAATTTGTTTCTGTGGATAATTTCAGCATTTATACTCAATTTTAGCAGATGGATCAAGAGACCAAAATATGTCTACAAAAATACTTTATGTCCATATTTAAAAAATGGCATCTTGAGAACTAAATTTGGGGCACACAGACTTACTCATGGGCAGACACAGAAAATATTTAATTAGCATCAACAAATACAATGGAAAATGATGAAATCACAAATTGTTTCCATGCTATATTCTTGTGGCCTCAGTCAAGTTGGAAAGCAATACAGGGAAGACTACAATACAAAGAGAAGCTAGGCTTACAAATGTGCTATACTCTTATACATATCAACCTAAGTTAGTCTGAGTAAGGGAATAGCAAGGTACTCCACTATGGAATATTTGCATTTCACACCCATAATCCCTGCTTTAAACTTGTCTGGTGTGAAGGCTGGGAGGGAAACATTGGGGAATGAAGTATTATATCCTCTACTCACAGGAGGAACAATATGGTTACCACACAATGATTTGTTGCTAAACCACTTCTGACATACAAGATCATAGGATCATAGGAGGTTACTAGGTTAATGGCTATGAAGCCTTTTTAATCCTAGCCATTCATGCCCCGATTTTCCCTATTAGCAATGTCCATGGGCTAGAATAGCTTTGGTAAATGCTTGTGCTTTATGGCATCTACAAATTGCTCCTGCCAATAAGGACCACAGGTGACAAGGCTGTAATGTTAGACATCTGGAGGAAGTGTCAGCAGCTGGTATAGGAGACAAAATAGTCAAAGCAATTATAATGCTGAGGCAGTTAAAATAGTCAGAAGTTATATATCTTATCACTCCCATATTCCAAAGACATGCAGTAGGAGGACTGGGCACTCTAAACTGGCCATAGGTGTGAGTGTGCTTATGAGTGTGAAGTATAGGAGAACTTTAACGGCATGACTAATCACCTGGCACAGTAAACCTTGGCTCTAGATGAATATCGCTGTTGAAGTGACATCCCAACCCCATCTGGAAACATGGGAAAAAGGGGCTTTGGATGGATGTATGGATATAGTTTTATCACTGGTTTTGTATTTTATGTTTCAGTTATTTTCAAGCTGGCATTGACATTCAACAAAACAATTTAGCACTAGATTCACTACAAGCTAAGGTTCCATCTCTTATGGCAAACTGATCCCTGTCTCTCAATTAGGGCTAATGCTTATCTTGATACATGAACCATTGCAGTACAAAGTAAGCTGCAATACAGAGGCCTTCAACTGACTTTGCCTGGTTCTGTACGTGACAGTTCTAGATCAAATCATAATGAGAAAAAAAACAGTCAAGAATAAAACATTATTTAACTGGGAAGTACTATATTCCAATATGAATCAATTATATGTGCAGTTCAGTAAATTTACAAACAATATGTAATTACTGAAATGGGATATTTTAACCTCACAGGCTTCACAATCCTGACTCCTCAACATTCTAAACAGATTAGATGTAAGATTATTTTCTACCTAAATTAATTTAGTAAAACAAAAAATATATTTCTGTATCAGCAGCCTTGTAGCAAATAGAGTTCAATGTGTATGGGAAGAAACTAAATGCAGTTTACCATCTATAGTTAATTTTCTACAGCTGTGAGGAGTAGAATTATTTTTGAAGACTGGGGTGACTTCAAAAACTGTTGAATGAGGACTTTGTTGCACCACAGTGGAGGATTGCTGCAATTATACCAATTCAAAAAAATTGAGGAAAAAGAAAACACTGAAAACTACACTCCAATCAGCATGGAAATTGCTTTAAAAAAATTGACAAAATTCCTATTTTGCGGGGTTATATTACAACAGTATTAGCCACCATAGCTTTACATAAGGGAGATAGTGTCGCACAAACATAGCCTTTTCTTTTTATACCAGTAACTGAGACTATGGACCTAGGTTTACTGGTTGATGCAGTCATACTGGATATGTTCAAATCATTCAGTTCAGTACCAAGTGATTTACTAACTGCGCAAGACACAGTTAAGAAGATAATATTGGATTAAAAACTGAATAACACAAATAATATTTCAAATGACTTATCAAAGAAAATTTCCGAACCATGTATAATATTATTAAGTTTTACCATGGTCATTTCTGAGGCCCAATTGTTTTCATTTTTTTCTTCTGAAGTTAGTAGGGAGAATAAAAGTTGCATTTCAAAATAGATGGAATGCAAAGCAGAAGGTACTGCAACCTGAGTAAATGAGACTATGAACTTGCAAAATGATCTAGATAACTCACATTTATGGGCAATTGTAATGGAATGAAAGTTAATGCTTCAAAAATGTTACATTTTAGTGAATCTAGTATTGAATCCCATATACTATTAATAAGGTTCACTATCAAAATCAAGAAAAACCTATTGACAAATGTTCACATCATCGAACCACAACATCGGAAACCGTCACACCAATTGCTCTGCTTGTCAAAACATTCGAAAGGCAGGAATCGACATTCAGCATCATTATTTATTTTACATTTGTTGACCGGGATAGTCCGACTGGATACATGTCCATTTTCAACAGAGGCCCGGGGAGAAAAGCTCCAAGATAGTCAGAGTCAAAAATATAACAATGTAGACATAATTACAGGTAAGTTATTTACAGAGGTACATGAAAAAACATGAGATAGGCAGTATATTAATTTTTACCATTCACCATCCGTTAAAACAGTATTCACACAGCATACAAATGTATACTGTTTTGCAGGGGGGCAAGACCCCCTCTGCAGCCCCCACACCCCCAGCTAATTAAATATTCTAACTTTGAGATCACACTACTGTGAGGAAATGGGTACTTTTCCCAAACCCCACTGTAGGGCAATCCAACTGAAAACAACAACATTCAAAACTACAAATGCAAGCTACATGTTGACATTTCAGAGTCGACCGGATGTTTGATTGCAATTTTGCCCTTTTGCACCTTTCCCTTGACCTTTTGACTGATGGTAAGTTTCAGAATTTTGATTGCAAAACTATTAATAAATACATATGTTAAAGATAGTTACTTATGAGGCTTTGTGCACTTACGTCGAATCTACTTTTTCACTTTATAGAAATGGTAATATTATCCAAACAAAAGTCTAGGAACCATAAAAGAATCTATTGATATCTGTAACTAAAGGAAATTCCTCAGTGTTATCAATGCAATGCCAGTGGCGGCTGGTGACTTCAAATTAAAGGAGGGCTGCAGGAGACAGCTGAATGGGTGGGGCCAATGGGAAGGAGTGTGGCCAACTAGAAAGGGGTGGAGCTATGTTCAAAACCACAACAACTGGAACTTTAATTAAATATGCTGCCCTGGGTGCCAGACAGTCATTACGAGAGTCCAATCAAGACAAAATGAAGTGTAGAAGAAAAAAAATATTTCAATGCATTGGCTACATGACAACTTACTTAATATCCAGATGGAAACAGGTTGTGAGGCATGAAAAAAATAAATTACTTTTTAAATACATTACTGGAATGCCAGTCAAAATCAAGTATAAAAAAACAAGCAGCACTCAACTCAAACCACTACTCCTTGCACTGCAGTTCTAATTATAATATATATTCAGCTTTATAAAATTACCAAGTAACATGCTGAAAGTAGCATTCTCTGTGATACCCCCACTTGTAAAAATGTTTCTTATCCAGAAGACCTGCTGCCTGACACAACTTTCTACTTGTTTCATGGGGAAGACATGATCAAAGTAAAAAAATGAACAGCAAACAAGAAACAAGCTCAAGATAAATTGCTTAACGGATTCCTGCACAAGTTATGGACCACACATGATAGATTGGCATTCTATTTAGTTTACGGGTAAAGCCTGCAAAGATGACTGCAAGTCTCCAACAAATGTAATGAGCTTCTGAAAATACTGTAATCCTGTCATTTTATTACAAATGCTGTCATATGCATTTCAATACCCAAGGCTTATATATTATCTAGTTATGTAAATATTCTTTGCATGGCAACAACGAAAAGGTTTTCAATGCTGGTAAGTCTTTAACAGTATGCTTATTAAAGCTTACTTGCATCTTACAATCTCCGACAAGCTTACTTGATCGTCATTAAATCATTACTACTTAAACAGAGCAACATGGCACTGTGACAGCATGCATTTCCTGAATAATAAGAAGCATAAATCAACAGTATAAAAATATGACAGAAAACCAGAACATTCTGCAAAATCAAGGACAGATAAAAAGCCACAGTCGTACTTGTGGTCTACCTTGGATGGGGGAATACTCTGCACACTTACACTGCATAACTGCTCCTTGCCTTCCTTGGACACATCCAGAGCCACTACAATGGGGAGTGGGATGCACAAGTATGTCACAATTTGAAATGTCTCTGGCTGACGGTGATGGTTCTGACACTCATACCTCTCAAATTCAGAGCAAGAAATCTGGACAAAGCCATACACAGAACTAGAAGTGTGACACAGGCCCAAAAATAAGGACAATTTTTAAATATTGCTCTTATTAACTTAGATAATAGAACAGTAGTAGGTCTTGCATTAGTACAAATTATCTGAAGGGTATGAAATCTGAAACTCAAATGTCTGCCATTATTTTCTAACTTCAATCTTTAATGACTTGCCACTAATTTGCCAGAAAACCACAAGTTTATGAAAAACAGACCAAAAATGTGATGCAAAAATATAAAGTTGCCAAACGATACAGCTGGGAACCTGTCAAAAAAGGGACAACTTTTTAATATTAACAGTGTTAACTTGAGCAGCTAACAAAATAAGAGCATCTACATGCATTTCTGAAATAAAAGTAATCTATAACTCTGATCATTACAGTTATATATAATTGTAAACCCTCCACGTTTTCTTCCAAAATTGCCATTTTGAGGAGGGATTATTAGGGGAGAGCAACATTTTGAGCCAAAATTGGGGACAATTGAGAGGTTTGGATATTCCTAATTCTACAAAGTGATTTGCACGTACCTCTCAACATCTTAATGCAGGAAATCTGGACAAGGCCAAATATATTGGGGAAACATACAAACACTACTAAAAATTGCTCTTGTATAAACTTAATACAGTTGATAGAATAAGAGGTCTTGCATTAGCATGCATTTTTCTGAAGGTTATGACGTCTGAAACTCAATGTCTGTCATTTAGTGACTTCATTCCTAAATGATTTGCTAGAAAACCACAAATTTATGAGTAACAAACCAAAAATAAGAAGCAAATATGTATTCATTTGGCAAAAATATGGACAACTGAGAGGTATAGTTCAACAGGGGCTGTCTGAGCTTGCTACCCTCCCCCGCCTCACAAAATCATGGTCGAATGGAACCTCCCCCCTGCAGCCATTCCAATGTCCCATTCCTTGGTTATTTTGCCCCATTTACCATAAACACTGTAATGTGCATACTGCTTTACTTCTGCGATGATTTAGATTTCATTTGAAAGTTTTATTTTTTATTTTACAGCACAAACCCTAATAGATATCTGTTAAACAAAGCAATGCAGTCTCACAATGAAAATAGACTTAGCATTAAAACTTCTCTGCCCTTGAAACTCACATGCATTGAAACAGCATTGAAACCCACATTCAAAGAAAATACATTTTGCTAGTGGCAGATAAAGATTAACTTTGGGTTGTTTTCAAAATCACAGGCCCCTTGAACATGAAACATACACATGCTCTTTGATACACCTTCCTGACTGTATTACATTATATTCCTTGTACAATACAGTACAGTTGTTAGAGGGCATTTTAAATGTATTGTTTTGAACATTTTTCCAGTAAACAATGATACAAAATGCATGCACCAATGACAAAACTGCCCAATTCAGAACATTTCCAGCATAAAAAGTCTACTCAACCTTCTATAGTCCACCAGTATCAGTAAATATGCATAATCTCTGAAGTAGTAAAATCCACATTGAAGAAATCTGTAACTAATAAAGAGGTTGCTGTTAGCAAACAACTTTATATGTCTTTGTTTCATCTACAAATAAAGTGCCTGTTGCCCTTGAAGAATAAATTGCCTATGCTGCATGCATTAAAAAAATGATACGCTAGTAATACCGCAGTAGGGAATGGATGGCAAACTGATAACAGGTTCATAGTTACTAGGTATCTTTGCCTAAAAGGACTGTAGCATTCACCCCCTTTACAACACAGTATCAGCAATGCATCTATTTACTGTGGGAGTAGAACCAACAGCCTTCTGCATCAAAAGCCAGTACACTACCTGTTGTGCTATTAACAATGCAAGCAGACTTAGCATAAGCAGCAGTAAATTGTGTTCCCCTGCAGCTCTCAGCTCCTTGTAAAATCTACTCAACACTCAGCTGTATCTCTAAACTTTGCAGCACAAGAAATCTGGAAAAAGCCAAAATTTATTGGAGGGGACAAAAGGCCAAATACCAGGGACACATTTTAAACATTACTTGTATAATGTTGGAAAGTTGCTAGAATAAAATGCTGTGTTACCACCATACATTTCACTGCCACGTCTTGAACCCAGGGGACCCTGTGCAAAACAATCAGAGAAACATACCACTATGCCAAAGCAGCTAAAACAGAGGAAGACAAACTTAAATGGCTACCATTTAGTGAATTCAGCTCTCACCATAGATGTCAACCTCTTAGCAAAAAAAACACCTGAAAAAATAATATAATAATGTGGGAATACAGCTGCCAAACATATTCAGTGAATTCAGTTCTCACCATAGCTCTCAATCTCTTAGCAAAAAACATGTGGACAAAGCCAGTAATGGGGGAATACAACCCCCAAACATTCAGTGAATTCAGTTCTCACCATAGCTCTCAACCTTAGCACAAAATACCTGGACGAGGCCAATAATGGGGGAATGCAGTCCCAAAAATATGGGCAAATTTCAAATATCCATGTTATAAACTTAGACAATTGCTAGAATAAAAGGTTGTTTTACCATGTACTTTCTGAAGAATATGAAGTCTGAAATTCAAATGTCTGTTATTTTTAAACATTTGTTAACCAGGAAACTAGTCTGACTTGGAACAAAACAAAGCCAATTTTCATCAGAACAGGGAGAAACACTCCAGAAACATCTTTGTAAGAGATGGGAGGACATGCAGACTCCACACAGAAGGCACCCCAGCCAAGAATCAAATCAGAGGACCTGTAGCTGTCAGGCAACAATGCTACCAGTGCACCACTGCACTACAAACTTTTGCAAGGAAAACTGAAGATACAGAAACCACAGATTTTATAAGGAACAGAACAAATATGAGGCAAAAATCTGCAATTTTTTACAAATAGTGGTGGGTAGGGAATTCAGGTCCTTGCTACCTACATCCAAGGTACAGGGTTCAAGCTTGAGTATCTATACCCACCACTATGTGTTAACAGGGGCATTTCACACACACACTCGACCAACTTCAGTGCTTCAAACTCAACTTACCTCTCTCCTGATTGGTCCTGTCTGCAGATCAAGCAGTCTGGAGCTCCTCTGTTCTGTGCAGTTGTCTACTGCACAGATTCCTGGGCATCTGCGGGGCAGAAAACACCTTCCCTGTATCTGGACTGCTAACTCAGGCAGTCAGAGTTCGCACAGATTCCTGGGCATCTGTGGGGCAGTCTGAGTGTGTCTGCGCATGTGCGGAAGTTCTGGTACTTGTAAATTTTTTTTTAATTTTATGTTTCACAATTTATTTTTATTTTTTTTGTTTCTAGGTGGGAGGGCTGCAGTCCTGCAGTCCAATAGCACGAGCCGCCCCTGTGCAATGCTCAGTTTTGTCAATGCAATGCTCAGTTTTGTGGCTCCATTCTATTTTTTTTTTTTTACAATGAAAATAAATGGAATGTCTAAGCTTCCATTCAAGGACATACTTCAAAGATAATAATTGTATTCTGTTAGATACAAACAGTTAAAAAGTGATGCATTATCAATGTACAACAAAATCATGATATTGTAAGAGCATAATATAATATGAATCACCACCAAGAGAAACATAATACTAGAAATAGAAGCCATACAGTTGATATAAGTAAATAAACGGTTAGGCAATTTAAAATCTTAACAGGTTAGGAAGGTTAAAGAACAGACTCACACACTACATTAGAAAAATAATCTATTCTGATAATTTAAAAATGAATTAGATAGCTCATATAATTAATGATACTGAATCTTTGTAAATGTTTAGCTCAGTTATCTAATAATGCATGCTCATATAAAGTATTTTTCCTGGATAAATCATGCAAATAAGTTACAAACAATTATTTTGCATACAATATATGTTGAAGTACTGACCTGATAGTTATCAGGGACATGGCCTTTTAAAATGTAATTTATATCATCAAGACATAGGCCTGCTCCTTTTGTTTCTTCAAGACCCATTGTATCACACAGCACAATTGGAAGTGGCTTCCCTTCTCTTCCTGCTCTTATAGAATATGTCTTGAACTGTAAATTAAAAGTAAATCACTGCCATATCTGGTATTGTTAAAATAACAGATTCAAATTCAACAATAAACATCAGATATGCTATGTCTTTTAAGTAGTGACCTATTTGTTAAGCTTAAAAAGCATAGCTCAGTTTAACTTCAGTATTATAATAACTATAAGAAGTAAACATTTTAGTCACACATCCTCTTGTTCAGAGTATGAGCCAAGTACTGTTGTTTAAAAATAGTTCACCAAGAATTTATCTTAAAACAATTTATGCAAAATATAAAACATAAATAAAACAATGCATGAAAGGCACATTCATGTGAGTTATGTAAGTTTTAAATGGAAGCAAGTAAATAAAAGAATACTGCATGTAACAAAAGGTTTCCTTTAGCAAATAATTGATAAGTGCAACATGAAACTGTATCTGGTTCTCATGGTTCTATGCAGACAAGCTGATAAAAGGGCAATAAAACAGAAAATATAATGTTTTTTGAAAGCATTCAAGTTGTGTTTTACACCTGGGAGAGGAATAAAGATAAGACAAAGACAGACAGCACTTAGTGTAAGTAGAAGCACAGGCTGCACCATGCATCTTAACATGGATAACCTTAATTATAGATCAATTAAAGCCTGCAAGTATGGCTGCCAATATGAGGCTATTGTTCTTATTATGAAGATTAAACTTCGTTATTTGAAGATATACATAGTTTTGTGTGTTTGCATTAGGTTCTGGGGGTATTCTGGCAGTGTGTGTGTGTGTGTGTGTGTGTGTGTGTGTGTGTGTGTGTGTGTGTGTGTGTGTGTGTGTGTGTGGTGTGTTTTTTCTGAGGGTCTTCATTAAAACAAAAAGTCTTGTAAGATGTGGCATGGGTTCAAATGGGTTCAACAAGAAACAACTATATAAAAGTTCAATCTGCCAAACATTAGTGTATGCTTTTAACACAGAAGCCAAAACTAGACATTTAAAAGATGCTGTTATACATAAAAGGTGGGAATATTAACTTCATTAACTTCTTATCATAATGGCTAGACCTTCCATATTTCCTTTGAATGTGAATGGTCTTAAGGTATATACAAAAAAGAAAGTGTAGTAAACTATATTAAGAAATGCAGAGTGCAAATATCTATGCTACAAGAAACACATTTGAAAAGAAGTGAACATATGGCTTTAATAAAAAGAAAGGGTTTCAGGATGGTTATTCAGTAGAATATCTGGAACAAAAGAAAGGGGGAATACTTATATTAATTGCTAGAGGAGCTCCAATAATGACAGAAGAGGGGATAAAAGATAATGATAGATTTGTAGTGGTAAGGAGCTATTGGCAAGGGAGGAGGAGGAATACTATGGCATATATTTATAGTCCACCTAACGGAGCTTAAGACAATTTTGGGAGAAATAATCAGCTTTCAGCAGGGAATATTACTTATAGGTGGGAACTGCAATTTGATTTGTAACAGTGAGGATGTACCTGGGGGGCTGAGAAGGGAAACATAACAAAATATGGTAGATTTTTGAAGAAATTTATGAAAATATTTGGTATGGAAGATTTGAATTCAGTAGTATGATCTTCGAGAGAATTTACATATTTTTCCCCAAGGTACAGAAATTGGGCTAGGCTATACAGAAATTATATTTCACAGTAACATGTGCATTTAATTGAAAGTTTTGATACACATCCAATAATAATTTTAGATCATGCACCAATAATAACTAAAATAGAAATACAGGTTAAAGAATGTAAAAAGAGACATCTGTGCTTCTCCAGCTACCTGTTAATCAGAGAGGAATTTGTGGAGTGGGTAGTGGAAATTATTCAGCAGTTATTACAGAAGACAGAAATTTCTTCAGAAAATATAGCTAGGGAGTTGAATAAAATGAAAACAGAGTTTAAAATATAGTAGAAGTAAAAGAAAAAAGATATAGTTAAGAAGTAAAATAATTATTTAGAGGGACTGACAAAGGTTAAAATATTGCAGAACAGGGGGAATCTCATAGAACAAGAAAAGGCACATATGGGGAGTACTAAAGAGAAAATAAGGGACTACCTCAATAATGTGCATGAGTTTAGAAAGATTGCCGTTAAGCAACTGTCTTTTGATAATAACTCCAGAGCATAACAGCTTTTAGCACATAGGAGTTGTTACCAAGCTTAGGGAGCCTATAACAAGGAAAATAACCACAGATCCTGTATAGGTATTAGAAATATTTCAGCAATTTTATGAAAGTATGTATAAAGTAGAGAATATAGAAATCAAGAAAAAGTACAATTGGAAATGTTTATCAAAGAATTAAATATGCCAAGATTAGAGGTAGGCAAGGTTCAATTATTAACAGTTAGGATAGGAGGAGATAAACATGGTGATGTATAACCAATCTACAGAAAAGTCCTCAGGACTAGATGGTATTCCTGTGGAAGTTTGGAAGCTAGGAGGGTAGAAAGGGATAAAGATCTATAAGGTTTTGATTAACAGTATTTTAAATGAAGGAGAAACACCAACATTCTGGACGAAAGCTGTGGTGGTTGCAATACCACAAGATGGTAACGGTCCAAAGACCCAGTTTCATATAGGCCCATTTCAATTCTAAACCATTATTATAAAGTGTTCATATCTATAATGGCTAAAAGAAATGGAAAGGTGATGTAAAAATCGATAGGTACAGAGAACATGTGATTTTGTGGAGGGGAGGAAAACATATGACATAGTTAATAGAATAATGATGATCCTGAGGGAAGCAGAATATAAGAAAATACCACAGTTGTTGGAGGGTCTTAATGCAGAGAAAGCATCTGACAGAATGAGGTGCAGATTTATGAGCAGGGCAATGGAAGCATTTGCATTTCCTGACACAATAATAAGGTTAATTAGGAGGATATATGAGGGATCACAGGAAAACATTAAAGTGTAGGGGGTTCCTGTCTGATAAGTTCTGTTTGAACAGAAGAACCAAGCAGGGGTATTCATTTTCCCCTTTTTATTTGCAGTATATTTGGAACCATTGGCAAAGAAAATAAGGGAATCAGAAATTCAAGGATATAATTGGTATGATAATCAAGAACATTTGGGGTTATATGCAGATTACATTATTTGGCACTTGGTAAAAACTGGAAAAGAATATTTCTGTGTTGTGGAACATTCTGAGATGGTTTCAAGTCTTTTCAGGATACAAATTTAATGAAGATAAAACAAAGGCAGAGCTGTAAACTAAGTACCCACACATGAATTGGTTCAGCAATGCCAATATTTATGGGGACATGATAAAATGAAGTACTTAGGAATATGGGTTAAAAAATATTTTTTTATGGCAGTTGGGGCATAATGCAAAAACCGAGACAGTGAAAGCTCTGTTTTATTGATATGGATAGCAAGATACAAGGAGTGAACATTATTTTAGTCCCTTTAATTTTATACCCAGGTCAGGCATATTTGCATCAGCCAGAGGAGAAGTTGTGGATTACAATTAATAAAGAGTTGAAGAATTTTATTTGAGAAGAGAAGAGCACAAGATTCAAGTAGGATAGGTTGACCCTTCCAATAGAGCAAGGTGGTTTGGGATTACCTGATTTGACGGATATTTCAGAGATAAACAGTTAAGGCTCATATATATATATATATATATATATATATATATATATATATATATATATATAGCATAAGCAGAAAGTTAGAAAGCAAAGTTAAAAGGGATGATGATGAAACAAGAAATAAGAACAGACTGGGATTTTGGATGCAGGAGACTAACAATATGATATTCATAAAATAACAGAAAGTATTCTAAGAACAAAGCCAACAAGGGAATTGAGAAAGAAGAGTCTGGCAATAGGGATGACTACAATTAGATATACAGAGAATAAGCAAGGGGGGTGGAATTTATTGGAAAAAAACTGACAAAGGAACCAAGGTATTGGGAGCAAATTATGAGAGAGGAAAGGATAATAGAATGTGAAGAGGCCAAGAATACATTTGAACTGTAGGCTAGAGATTGCCTTCCCTATCAAAGACTGATATCAAAGTATAGGCAAAGAGTAAGGAATAGGAGGATCCTAAATGAAGGACCAGCACTAGTAGAGTTTTTATTAGAATCTAAAACAGAATCTGCTGTTAAAAAAGGATAATTAGAAGGGTATAAATATTGCATGATAACTACAGGAATCAATCAGAAGAGGTTAGGAAGGACTGGGAAGAAATAATGGATAAGCAATTCACAAAGAAACAATGGGGGGATATATGTACGGTTCCCAAATATGGAATAAAGTCCAGAAGAATTAGCATTTTTGCTTGGAAGTGCTTGCATAGGAT
The DNA here is from genome assembly GCF_019279795.1 of Protopterus annectens. NCBI lineage: Eukaryota > Metazoa > Chordata > Ceratodontiformes > Protopteridae > Protopterus > Protopterus annectens. The sequence continues at coordinate 992,075,225 of NC_056744.1, forward strand.
TTTATATACCAAACCAAAGAATTTTTCCTCAGACAAACTGCAAATATTTGAAGTGTGATGCGGAAGAAAACGGTAATAGGGAACATATTTTTGGGAGTGCAGTGAGTTGGAAGACTTTAATAATTCCCTGTTGACTACTCTGTCAGAAATACTGTTAAGCAAACTGGTGTAACTAAGGAAATGTTTTTTTGAGCTGTGATACAGAATCAGAATTACCTAGACATTGTAAAGACTTGCTGAGTTTAATTCTGGTAGCTACCAAAATAGGAATTACTAGAAAAGTAAAATCAAAGTTTAAACCAACCATACAAGGAGTAGTGAGTATAGTAAGAGAGATAAAAGAACTGGATGTCGGGTCTTTAGAAAAGAGTAGTAGCAAATTGCATAAAAAACTAGAATTGTGGGAACAACATGTGCAGAATAATGTTCTGGAGGAGGAATGTGGTGTAAGGGAAGGCAGGAATTGAATGAGTCATGTAATGTTCAAATGACAATGGTAGAGATGATTATATGCAATGTTTAATGTTTGCAAATGGAAATATGCCAATATGGTTTGCTTTCATTTATATAAATGTATGATTACCAAAGATGTTTCTTGTTTAAAAAAAAATAAAAAATCAAGGCCATATGTCTCAACAACAAATTGACCAACCTTGAGGCTCTCCTGCATTTGCAACATATCCATATATGTGTAAATGTTGAAACTTGGTTTAAACATTCAGAAAACATTCCCATCTATACCTATGATTTGTACCCTACCATGCCTTCAAACCCAATGATGTTTCCATATATGTTAGGGGGTTTACTATAGTAATACTTGAAATCAAAATCCCAAGACCATAATATTGTAAGACCAAAACACTGAACACCACAAGGACAAAAAATCTTGAATACTGAATCTCCCTACTAGTGCAGACACAGGAATGAGTTTGATATTGTGATCTTCATTGTTTCAGTCTTATGATATTATGATCTCAGGATTTTGATTTTCAAAATTTTGATTTTCGGTATGATCATAGTAAACCTTTGTTAGGGATTGTATCACCTCTAGACAGATTGCAATTGACCCATAAACAGAACTCAGTGAGCCCCAAATCACAAAAACAAGACCAACTATCAATTTATATCCTGTTACAGGACATCCTCTATGTCCTCCAAAAGTCATGTAAGTTTCCTAACTGCACTTCAAGAACTTTCTGTAAGCAAGAACTCCATTATTTGGGGTGACTTTGACTACTCCTCTATAAACTGGAGTACTTATACTTTTGACATGGGATATGCCATTTTTTTAGATCTAATAAACGAAATCTCCCTGGACCTAATGGTTAACAAAACCTTTAGAATACATAATATTCTTCACTTGGTCTTTAGAAATATAGCTTCTTCATGCAATATTCCCTGGTATCTCCCTCACAGGTTAAGTTCATCATAAGTTATCTTCTCCTTCCAAATTTCTAACCCCACTGAAACCAATATCCCAGAGTTCAAGGATTTCAAACATACTAATCTTATCAATTTATATGATGAAGTTTTAAACAATCCTTAGAGCAGCATAATCCCAGACATTGCTATTGCAGGTAGCTTCACAAAGGAGTTCTATGTCCACTTAGATAAATGCACAGAACTGACAGTCTCAACCAGTTCTAAAAATAATGGTAAATTTAAAACCAATGCACCCCAGTGGTCCACCAACATAAATAAAATCTAGAATATAAATCAATTCCTTAAAGTATACCGGAGATCAAAGGACCCTCATATCAAAGATAGCATCACAAATTGACCAAAACATGAAAAATACTACTAAGTCTACTAAAGCAGCCCACAAACATTGGTTAGCATTTAAAGCTAAGGCCAGTTACAAATCTTTCTTTAACTATGTTAATAAACTAAGAAATAACACTCAACAGTGGTGTGAACTTATTCATAATGGCACCTACAATGATCATTTAAACATTGCCAATATACTGTCAAACTAATTCAATGTGGATTTTTGCCCAGAAATGACCATTTAAAGACCACTTAGTTCGGAATCTCTCAGACCTTGCCTCAACCATCACTAAAGATCATATACTTAAAGGTGTCTTCAAGACCAAAAATACTTCCTCCATCGGACCTAATAATACAACTAGCTGTTTAATAAACAGTACTAAACAAGCACCCCAAACTTGCAAAATATATTATAACACTATTTTGTAATAAACTAGAAGTATCTCCAAACAACATTCAAATTGCTTATTTTCCAATGCAGAAATACTAACAGTCTTTCTCATAACTAACAAACATCAAATACAACACACAGTAATTATCTGTATTCAACCAAAGAACCCCTCAAACAACATAGACACTCTTGAAAAAATCTTTTCTTGGATAACCTCATCACATGAACATTATGTAATCATATGTTAACATTGAGTGGATTAGGTTGTCTACCTCAGGATCCCCAGACTTATCTTACCCACACATAAACCTCTATGTCTTAACCAAAGTAATTACTGAACATAGTAAAATTTACAAATTTACTCATAGACAAAGTACTTCAGAGTGGATACTAATCAAAACCTTTTCACAGGACTACAAAGCTATTAGCCTAAGAAATACTGTTAGTGACCGCTATATCATTTCATTGATAGTTACAAGGCATGAAATCCAGGAGAATACTGAAGATCCTAGCCAAATTTCACCAGAATACTGTCTGGTTAAGTGACTTACTCAGAGTCACACAGCAGACAAATGGAGGCTGAACCCTGGACTATAGGCAACTGCTTATTAACAGTCTTAATCTTCTGCTCTAACTGCCAAAAATAAAACTATACTAAGGGTTGAACACAGAACCTTCTACATGTGAGGCAGACATGATCACCACTACACTACACTATAGAACTTGTATACTATAGACTCAAGCCACCAAAGCAACACTTATTTGATATGGACTATATCTAGGAAAACAATGTTGGATATCTTATTCAATGCATTATTACATTAATGCAACTGGAAACCCCTAAAGCATCTACCCTTGATGATGTAGTCTCATATATGAAGCACATGGCCACTTCTCTAGTGTAGAAACAAACTATTAACAATAACATTAACCCCCAAATGTCTTACCATAACGTTCCATCTGTGTTTTTGATCTTCACTTATCCTTGACTGTGGGTTCAGAACCAACTCAGCCATTATTCCAGCTCACCCCTTCCAAAAATTCTCAAGATAATCTCTACCCATAACGCTCCTCACAAGATTACTTCAGATCAAGTTTGCAAACTGTAGTGACAGACATGAACTAACAAATCAGAGGCCATATCTGTATCTCTATAAAGAAAGACAGTCTGTGAAGAGGTCAGATCCACCAAGAGACCTGAAGGTAGGGGGAAGGAAATGGGAATGTCACAGACTCTCTAGCTACCTGAACCCTGGTAGGTCTCATGGAAGAATATTCCTGAGCACCACCGAGCCAAACGATGCACATCCCCTGGAGACCAGATCCAGTTTGTAATGCACAATAAATGTGTGAGGAGATACCCAAGTCACTGCTGTACAAATATCATCTAAGGGAGCTTTGGCATAAATAACTGCAGAAGCTGATTGTGATCTAGTTGAATAAGCTTTTACAGGTCATGGTAGATGCATTCCCTTTTGTCATAAACAAAGTTGATAGCATCCCTAAGCCATTTATCAAGAATAACGTTAGACACTGGTCTTCCCAAGGCAACTGAAGAAGAGGAAACAAACAGCTGATCAGATTTTCTAAATTTTTTAGTTCTGTGAAGATAGAAATGTAATTGTCTGTGTACATCTAGCAAATGCAGACAGTACTACCCTTTATTTGAGAAGTTGGAAAAAAGACAGGGCATTATATAGACTGATTAATATTTGTTTTGGACACAATCTTTAATAGGAAGCAGTGGCGGCTCATGATATCGGACTGCGCCTCTCCCCCCCCCCCAGCTGTGAACCACAATGGTACAATCCAATCCAATAACTTCTCCTAACATAGAAAGTGAATATGGACTGCTGCCTTACCAGTCCAGATTCAGGAAGAAGGCAGCAGACTGCTGATGCCCCAGAAGTAGACTGGAAGGGGATTGGACTGCAAGGTCAGCAGTTTTGGAACATTCACAAACAGGAACCAGAAGCATGCATTGTGGCATGCACAAATGCAGATGAGGATGAAGCTGTTTACTTTGCAGTGCCAGAGCTGTTTGGATTTATTTTACAGAGCCAGAACTGTTTGGAAGCATGCATTTGGATTTATACATTATCAAAGCTATTTGCTGTTACTTTGCAGAGCCAGAGCTGTTTATCGAAGGTACATGTAGTGTGTGTGTGTGTGTGTGTGTGTGTGTGTGTGTGTGTGTGTGTGTGTGTGTGTGTGTAAAATGCCCCAGTTGTATGTGTAAAATGCCCCAGTTGACCTGCTGGTGTTGGTTAGAGAATACCTCAGGCCTGAGCCCTGGGTTCAGGTAATAAGAGCCTGAATACCCTACCCACCACCATCTGTGAAACTTTTGCAGATTTTTGCCTCATATTTTGTTCTGTTCTGTTCATCATAAAATCTGTGGTTTCTGAATTTTTAATTCCTTAGATAGTTGATGGTGCAGTGGTGCAGTGGTAGCATTGTTGCCTCACAGCCAGAGGTTCTCTGGTTTGATTCTTGGCTGGGGTGACTTCTGTGTGGGGTCTACATGTCCTCCCTGTGTTTGTGTGTGGGTTTGCTCTGGTGTCCTCCCATGTTACAAAGACATGTGTCTGCAGTATTTCTCCCTGGGCCTCTGCTGAAAATTGGCTTTTGTTCCAAGTCAGACTTTCCTGGTTAACAAATGTTAAATAAATAAAACTGACAGGCATTTGAATTTCAGACTTCATATTCTTCAGAAAGTACAAAGTAAGACAAAACCTTTTATTCAAGCAATTTTTAAGTTTATAAGATGAATATTTGAAATTTGTCCCTACTTTTGGGACTGTATTCCCCTATTATTGGCTTCATCCAGGTTTTTTTGTGCTAAGGTCAAGAGCTATGGTGACAACTAAATTCAATGAATATGTCTGAGGGCTGTATTCCCCCATTACTGTCTTTGTCCAGGTGTTTTGTGCTAAGAGGTTGACAGCTATGGTGAGAACTGAATTCACTAAATGGTAGCCATTTAAGTTTCAGTCTTCCTCTCTTTCATAAAACAGCTGATTTGGCATAGTGGTATGTTTCTCTGACTGTTTTTCACAGGGTCCTGGGTTCAAGACTTGGCAGTGAAATGCATGGTGGTAACATAGCATTTTATATTAGCAACTTTCCAAGATTATACAAGCAATGTTTAAAATGTATCCCTGTTTTTTGGGCTTTTGTCCCCCCCAATAAAATTTGGCTTTTTCCAGATTTCTTGTGCTGAGAAGTTGAGAGATACAGTTGAGTGTCGAGTAGATTTTACAAGGAGCTGAGAGCTGCAGTGGAAGAGAAGTTTAGTGCTGCTTATACTAAGTCTGCTTGCATTGTTAATAGCACAACAGGTAGTGTATTTTCTTTTGATGCAGAAGGCTAGGGGGTATACTCCCACAGGGGATGGATGCTGCCGTACTGAGAATGTCCTCTTTGGTGAAGATACAGGCACTTTATTTGTAGATGAAACAATGAAATATAAAGTTGTTTGCTAGCAGAAACCTCTTCATTAGTTACAGATCTCTTTAATGTGGAATTTTATAGATTACTTTTACTTCTGCAGGTATTGTGCATATTTACTGATACTGCTGGATTGTAGAAGTTTGAGTAGACATTTATGATGGAAATGTTCTCAGTTGGGCAGTTTTCTCATTATTGGTGCATGCATTTTGTTTCATTGTTTACTGGAAAAAATGTTCAAAATAATAAATTTAAAATACCCTCTAACAACTGTACTGTATTATACAAGGAATATAATTTAATACAATCAGGAAGGTGTATCACACAACACATGTATGTCTTGTGTGCAAGGAGCCTATCATTTGAAAACAGCCCAAAGTTAATCTTTATATTAGCCAGATGTATTTTCTTTGAATGTGGATTTCAATGCTGTTTCAATGAATGTGAGTTTCAAGGGTAGAGAAGCTTTAATGCTAAGTCTATTTTCATTTTGAGACTGCATTGTATTGTTTAGCAGATGTCTTACTGTTTGTGCTGTAAAATGCAAAATAAAACGTTCAAATAAAATCCAGATTATTGTAAAGCAGTATGCACATTACAGTGTTTATGGTAAATGGGGCGAAATAGCCAAGTAATGGGACATTGGAATGGCTGCAGGGGGGAGGCTCCATTCGACCATAATTTTGTGAGGGGGAAGGGCGGCAAACTCAAAGACAGCCCCGGCTGAACTATACCTCTCAACTGTCCATATTTTCACAGAATGAATAGATTTTTGCTTCTTATTTTTGGTTTGTTCCTCATAAAATGTACGGTTTTCTGGTGAATTATTTAGGAATTAAGTCACTAAATAATAACAGACATTGAGTTTCAGACTTCATAATCTTCAGAAAAATGCATGATAAATCAAGACCTATTATTCTACCAACTAAGTTTATACAAGAGCAATATTTAGTACTGATTGTATGTTCCCCCAATATATTTGGCCTTGTCCGGATTTCATGCGTTAACAGGTTGAGAGGTACTTACAAATACTGTCCCTGATTTTGGCTCAAAATGGTGCTCTCCCTGTAATAATCCCTCCACAAAATGGCAATTTTGGAAGAACACGTGGAGGGTTTACAATTAATAAATAACTGTAATAATAAGAGTTATAGATTACTTTTATTTCAGAAATGCATGCAGATTTGTTTATTTTGTCAGCTGCTCAAGTTAACAGTACTAATATTTAAAAAAGTGTCCTTTCTTTGACAGGTTCCCAGCTGTATTGTGTGGCTACTTTATATTTTTGCATCACATTTTTGGTCCATTTTTCATAAAATTGTGATTTTCTAGCAAATTAGAGGCAAATCATTAAAGACTGAAGTTGGGAAATGACAGACATTTGAGTTTCAGAATTTCATACCCTTAAGAAAATTCATACTAATGCAAGACCTACTATTCTATTAGAATGTTTATAAGAGCAATATTTAAATATTGTCCTTATGTTTGGGCCTTTGACCCACTTCTATGTATGGCTTTGTCCACATTTCTTGCTCTGAGCTTGAGAAGTATGACAAATGTGTCAGGGCAATCACAGTCAGCCAGTGACATTTCAAATTGTGACATACTTGTTGCACTGTACTCCCCCATGTAGTGACTCTGGATGTGTCCAAGCAAGGCAAGGGGCAGTTATGCAGTGTAAGTGTGCAGAGTGTCCCACCATCGAAGGTAGACACAAGTACTACAGTGGCTTTTCATCTGTCCTTGCTTGATTTTGCAGAATGTTCTGGTTTTCTGTTATATTTTATACTGTTGATTTATGCTTCTTATTATTCAGAAAGTGCCCATTGCTCTGTGTTTAAGTAGCAATGCTTTCGTGACCATCAGGTAAGCTTGTCTGAGATTGTAAGATGCAAGTAAGCTTTAATAAGCATACTGTTAAGGAATTACCAACATTGAAAGCCTTTTTGTTGTTGCCATGCAGAGAATACTTACATAACTAGATAACGTATAAGGCTTGAGTATTGAAATGCATATGACAGTATTTGTAATAAATGACAGGCTTACAGTATTTTAAGAAGCTGATTACCTTTGTTGGAGATTTGCAGTCATCTTTGCAGAGTTTACCCGTAAACTAAACAGAATGCCAAGCTATCATGTGTGGTCCATAACCTGTGCAATAATCAATTTATCTTGAGCTTGTTTCTTGTTCGTTGTTCATTTTTTAATTTTATGATGTTTTCCCCATGAAACAAGTAGATAGTTGTTGTCAGGTAACAGGTCTTTCTTGGATAAGAAACATGTTTAGAAGTGGGGGCATCACAGAGATTGCTACTTTCAGCATGTTACTTGGTACTTTTATAAAGCTGAATATAAATTATAATTAGAACTGCAGGGCAAGGAGAAGTGGTTTGAGTTGAGTGCTGCTTGTTTTTCTTATACTTGACTTTGATTGGCATTCCAGTAATGTATTTAAAAAGTAATTTATTTTTTTGTGCCTTGCAACCTTTTTGTTTCCATCTAGATATTAAATAAGCTGCCATGCAGCCAATGCATTGAAATATTTTTTTTTCTACATTTCATTTTGTCTTGACTGGACTCTCATAATGATGGTTTAGCACCCAGGGCAGCGTATTTAATTAAAGTTCCAGTTTTTGTGATTTTGAGCATAGCTTCTCCCCTTTCTAGTTAGCCGCACCCCTTCCCATTGGCCCCAACCCATTTGCTGTCTCCTGCAGCCCCCCCTTTGATTTGATGTCACCAGCCACCACTGGTAGGAAGGATGGATTTGTTTGCACAGAGATCCTGTCTTTAATGAAAATTAGATAGGGAATTTTGCAGGACAAGGCCTGTATTTCAGATATCCTTCTAGCAGAGGAAATAGCTATCAAGAAGAACGGTTTCCAGAATAAAAACTACAAGTGACAACTTACAGGAGGTTCAAAGGGAGTGTAAAGAAGAAACTGAAGCACCAGATTCAAATCCCAAGGTGCAGAGTGTTCTTTATATGGAGGTCTGAGCATTAAGGTTCCTTTCAAAACTGCTTTTCAAAGCTTATTGGGCATACAGGATGAACCATTTAAACCAATATGAAAGTTAGAGATTGCAGCAAGATGCACTCAAACAGTAGAGGCAGATGCTCCTGCTTCAAAGAGCAAAGTTAAAATTTCCAGGACTTTATCAATAGGTACAGAATATGGGTTAAGATTAGAATCTGATGACCATTTAGTAAATTTTTTCCACTTGTTAGGGTACAATTGTCTTATTGAAGGTTTGTGGTAGGCTAAAATAATGCATTCAACCTGGGGGAGGGGGGGAGAGCAGAATGCCTGGCAATCAAGGGAACTGGAGAAGCCATGCAGTGAGGTTGAGATGAAGAAGATTTGGATGAACCAGTCCCTCTGGGTGGGGCAATAGGTCTGGAGCTGGGTCCAGTATCCAAGGTTTCCAAAGTAGATGAGGCCAAACAAAGGGAAACCAGACTTGTTGAGGCCAGAATGGGGTGAAGAGAATTATTCTGTTCTTCGACTGTTGGCTTTCTTTAGAAACTGGGATATTAGAGGAAGCAGAGGAAAGGTGTATAAAAAACTGGGGGCCAGTCATTAAGGAAAGCATCTCTTGGTGACTTCCCCGGAGGGGGGATTAGGGCAAAGTAACTGCTACACTTGTTGTTCTGGGGGATGCAAAGTCATCACAATAAGGTTGGCCCCAGTAGAGGAACAGCTTGTTTACCACCCATGGATTTGGGGACCACTCGTGAGGCATGAGGATTGTCCGCAACAACACTGGAAGTCCCCGGAATGTGCATTGCTAGTAGAAAGCAGCCAGAAGAAATTGCACATTGCCATACTCTGACAGCTTCTCGACAAAGAGGATAAGACCTGGTTTCCCCTTTCTTGGTGATGTTCCAAACTACTGACATATTGTCTGTTTGAACTGCAATTGTTCCCAGGGGAAGGGTAGCTTGAAATGCCTGTAATGCTAAGAGTACCACCCTCATCTCTAGAACACTGATATGCAGACTGACCTCCAATTGGGACCATGTGCCTTCAACTGCCTTTCCCAGATAATCCCACCCCACCCCCACCCCATTCGGGATGGGCCCTTGGTTACTATGGCTTGAGGTTGATGGAGAGCAAAAGGACGGCCCAACAAGATTTTTCTGGAGTGAAGCCAACAAATCAAATCTTCCTTACAATGGTTGGTGATCATGAGCAAATGGGACATTGGTTGATTTAGTAAAGACCATTGATATGCTAGAAGCCATTGACGAATTTGGATGTCATATCTCCCTAAGGTGACTAGAGTGATAGAGGCTGCCATTGACCCTAGAGTTTGTAAAAGGAGTCTTGCTGGTACTTGTTCCTGTGAATGATCTGGCTGACTTGAGATCTTATCCTTTGAAGTGTTTCTATGGGAAGAGATGCAATGCATGTGATCATGTAGAGCATCACTCTAATGAATTACAATTGCTGAGATGGTTCTTGATGGGACTTTATGAAATTTATAGTGCTCCCCAAGTTGAAGCAAAGGAGAAGAGTCTAGTCTCAAGCCTCTATGAGAAGACACCTGGTGGGAGTGGTTAAGGAGCTAGTCATCTAGATATGGAAACACTCAGACAGAATCCTAGCAGTCTAAGATGAGCTGCTACCACTGCCATGTTTTAGTGAGCACCCTGGGGGCTGTGGTAAGACCAAAGGACAGTGCCTTGAACTGACAGTAACTGGTTCCCAGCCATAAGTGGAAAAGTCTTCGGGACTGTTTGGACATCTTTATGTGGTAATACACATTCTGAAGATCTATTGAGCACATCCAATCATCTTTTTCCAAGAACAGAAGTATAGACTGAACCATAACCATCCAAAATTCAGTTTATTGAACTGATTTTTTCAGCAGATTGAGATCCAAGATTGACCTCCAGTCCCCTGTTTTCTTTGGCGCTAAAATTATTCTTGAGTAAATTCTGGATCCTATCTGGTCTGGGGGGAACTGCTTGGTGACTCTTTTGTCGAGCAGTTTTTGGATTTCTAAGACTGCTGCATTTCTGTGATGGGGTGGAACTTCCAGGGATCTTTATCAAGCTCTTTAGTTGTCCGGAGAAAGGGATTTTGTAATGTTTGGTTATAATCCTCTGTACCCAATTGTCCATTGTTATCCTTAGCTAGGCAGATTGGTGAAGGGATAATTGCCCCAACTGCCTCCAGAGGCTGGCAATTGGACTTCCTTTCAGGAACACTGATAGGCATTCCCAGGGAAAGAATCCCTGGAACCCTGATTCTGTGGGCTACCTCTGCTTCTTTCTCGGCATCTACCATTATTACTTCCCCCTCTGCCCTGGAAGTCATTGCCACGTGAGTCTTGGAAAGATCCTTGGAACTTCTTGAACCATAGCCTCCCACTCCTCTGGTTCCTGGAATAAAGCTGTTGAGGAGTGGAAAAGTGTACAACCATGGCAGAAAGAGTCTTCCCATCTTTCTCACATCTGGCTAGGGTCTCTTTAACTTTGGAACCAAATAGGGATGTTCTGTCAAACGGACCATTGATGAAAGAAGACTTAAATGACTCCACAAACTCACATAAGCACATCCAGGCATGTCTACTAATGGCTACAGCTTAAACTGCTGCTCTCGTAATCCTTCAGCAGCATTTGCAATTAGCCTCATGGACGAGTTGGAAAGAGATTCGAGGGTGGCTTTGAACTAAATATGCTGCCACCGTTTTACAGGACAGAACAAGACAGATCTACCATCATGTTTGTAAGACAGCACTCTTTAAGTAGATAGACCTACAGAAACACATTGATATAATGTCTGGTTGAACTGAAGGTTTCATTTAAGTCAGACTGACCTACACTATTACTTCTCAAGAAGGCAAGTACAATGGAAATACACTCAGCTAGATGTTACATGGCTGACAGACTCTTTTTATGGGTACGTGTGTGTGTGTGTGTGTGTGTGTGTGTGTGTGTGTGTGTGTGTGTGTGTGTGTGTGTGTGTGTGTGTGTGTGTATGTGTGTGCGCACTGCAGGTGCACTATGACAAGCTGTGTGCCAAGGCCTTTGATTTCAATACAACTGCTGCAAATGCACAGCATGTTTACATTTTGCACTCTGGTTGCTATTCCTGTGTAGCCCTGAGAATCCCAACTCTGAGCTGTTACTGTATTTATACTATACACCTCTGCATCAGCACCCAGAATGTTTCTTAATTAAGCATTCTGTCCAAGTCACCTCTGGGAAATTCACCTGGGACTCTTAATCAGAGACTGCAGCTGTGTACACCATCTACATGCGCTATGTTTATGCCAGTGACATAATTTATGACTAAGAAGCATGCTGCTGACAACTGTACTCACAATGTTTCTTGAATCGTGTGGTAGTACATACAGTACACAACTGTGTTCTACGTGCACTCGTCTCTCCAACATGATGACTGCACACTCATTCTGCTCACTAAGCCACTGTCATATCTTGAAGCAATTCATAAAATGTTTTGGTTCCACTGGAATGAAAGTGACATAGAGGCTTATTTGCATTGTGTTTAAATCAAGGATCTGGTGCAAGGGATGTTCTTATTAGCACAAATTTATAGATGGAGTGGTTCTGGCAGTCCATTTGTAGGCACTGCACACAACATAGGGATATGTTGTAGCATTTCTTTCTAAACATTACTGTTCTGTGATGTTGATGTATCATCCAAGTAAAGTAGTGAGTTTGTTGAGTTAATACCCTCTGCATTAAATAGCAAATTTAAAGGCTCACTATAACATTTTCTTGGTCTGCAGACAATGAATTGCAGTTACATGTGTCAGTCATCCAGGGAATGTTTTTTTTTTATAATAGTTAAGGTGATTACCTCACAGTCACAAAGTTCATGGTGTGATTCTTACCTTTGAAGAGGAAATTGGCTAGGCTTAAAATATCCCACAAAAGTAGTTAGTCTAGTACTTACCTATGAACAGCTGTACACCTACAAATTGATGTATATTATCTATTAACCTGCACTGAACAGATTAGTGAATTACTTACTATGATATGGGTGGGTCCTTGTTTGCATACTGACTGTGTACTTGGGCATTTCTAGGTATACAATTGTACATGTAGCTTTTCCTCTGTACCCAAACCCTTTACTGAATCTTAGAAAGATCTGTATATTGTTTAGACTATGCACCAGGCCTCTGCAACTGTGGATTTTGTTTCTGAGTAGCTCCCATTATGTTGAATGATTTTATTAACCAGTTGACATATGTTTAGTACTACAGTAGATGGTGCATATCTTTAGTGTGGAATAGTGACTGTCATCAGCACAATATTTTTGTCCATACATTGCTGGAGAGATAGCTCTTTGGTCTATGTTACTCGAGTGCCGATGGTACTACTATCATAGACTGATTTGATATGCAGTGCATACATACACATTGTAGTGAAGTATTTGAACATGGGAGCACCCAGATAATCTCTGAACTGCATCCAAGATATTCCACTCACCATTCAATCTACATATGCTGTAAATGTAGATACACCATGGGCGTTTTTAAATCCTGCCTAATATAAGATACCCACATAAATTGTTACTCAGTAATATAATTACTCTTTGGGATGGAACACAAAAAGTTATTAAAAGCTTCTAAACCATGATTACGTTGAATGCTAGCAAATAAGTTAATGTCATCTACTATTGTCTAGTATTGCTTAGATTTTTTTAAAGAAACCACCAACTTTATTGTGTACAATGAAATATAGCACTTTGGTAAATCTAAACCAGTCCTTAAGTAACAGTGAGACCATAATCAAAGTGACATTACACAACTAGTACTACACAATATTAACAGCTGTAATGAAGTAAAACATAAAAGGAAGAAATTTTATATTATAATCCAGAATCCATTTCCATAAAGACAAGTAATTCAAACCATACGGTATTAGCGGACTTAAAATTCCCTCTATTACTTGACTAATGTCTTCTGTTGGGAGAGACTACTAAACTCAGTAAAAAGTAGTACAAGTCCCATACACAACATCCATCTAGTATGTTCCACAAATTCTAGTTCTCTGGATGCTCCTAATTTGAGACAATGTAAGTATGGACCACTATTGCAATCTGGAGTATCCAAATTCGAAAAGATTTGCCAAAAGCTATAACTGTTAGGTGGTCTACTGTAAAGTATGTAGCAAAACTATAAACCAAAAAAAGAAGTTATGTTCTTAACATAATGTTCCATCTGTGTTGTCAAATCTTCATTCATCCTTGATAGATGTGATTGGTTCTGATATCAGAATTGACTCGGCTGTTACTACAGCTTATGCCAGCCAAAAGCTCTTGAGCTTTACCTCTACCCAGAATCCCTGTCTCTCAGTTACCTCAGATCAAGGTGCAGAAATTATATAGAAACATCTAAAACATATGCACACACACACACACACACACATTCATAAATATATATATGTATGTATATATATATATATATATATATATATATATATATATATATTTATATATAGATTACTAATATATACAGATACTTGAAAGGTAGGTCAGGAGGAAGCCTTATCTACTGTGCTTAACCCAACAACAGTGTAAGGTCACTTAGATTCACTCCACCAAAAAAAAAAAAAAAGTTGGGGATGGTGGGGGGGGGGGGTCAAGGATGAATGAAGATTTAACAACACAGATGAAATGTTGTGCTAAGTATATAACTTCTTTATTTGATGTTATCAAACTTCATTCCATTCCTGACAGATGGAACAGAGTCCCCAGCTACCTAAATTCCTGGGTGGAATCATGGAAGGACATTCCTGAACACTGTCGAGCCGAAGGATGATCATTCCCTAGAGACCAGGTCCAATTTGTAATGAGTAATAAAGGTATAGGGAGTAGCCCAGGTAGCTGCTGCACATATGTCATCCATTGAAGCTCTGGACTGAAAAACAGATGACGTAGCTATAGACCTTGTAGAATGTGTTTTGATTGGTTTGGTCAAGGTTAAATTATTCTTATCATAAATGAATGAAATGCAGTCTTTCAGCCACTTAGAAAAAGTAATTTTGCTGACTTCTTTGCCCAACTTTGCACTAGAGAAAGAAACAAATAATTGTCTGGATTGTCTTATGTCTTTGGTCCTGTGAAGACAGACCTGTAGTTGTCTATGGACATCTAAAAGGTGCAAGGTGCTCTCTTCTTTATTAGAGTGGTTAGGGAAGAAAGCTGGAAAATAAGTGGTCTGGTTCATATTTGTCTGTGATACAACCTTGGGTCAGAAGGAAGGGTTATAGTTCCAAAGGATACCCTATCCTTGAGGAAAACAATGAAAGGTGGTTTGGATGATAAAGCCTGAATTTCTGAAATCTCTCTGGCAGAGGAAATAGCTACCAAAAAGAATGTCTTCCAGGATAAAAACTTTAGGTCACAATTTGTGATGGTTCAAAGGCAGAATGTGTCACTGCCCGAAGAACTAGGTTCAAGTCCCAAGGAGGTGTCAGGTCCTTGAATGGAGGCTTTAGCAGAAGAGTGCCTCTTAGAAATGATTTATAAAGGCTATGTGAGGCTAAGGAACATTCCTCCAAGCTATTATGGAAATTGGAAATAGCAGCCAGTTGTATTTTGATAGTGGAAGGAGAAGCTCCAGAGTTAAATAGCAAGGCTAAAAAGTCCAGCACATGTTCTATGGAAGCTGTAAAAAGATCTATTTGTTTTTCAATGGCCCAACAAGTGAATCTCTTCCACTTACTGATGTACAGCATTCTAATGGAATGTTTGTGGCACAATTAAAGAATGTGCTGTAATGGGAAAGAAATATTTGGGCCTCTGGCAATTAATGGAACTGGGGGAATCATGCAGTTAGCTTAAGGTTCAAAATGTTTAGGTGAACAAGACCATCTGGATGGGATAGGAGATCTGGTGCTGGATCCAGAGTC
The DNA here is from genome assembly GCF_019279795.1 of Protopterus annectens. NCBI lineage: Eukaryota > Metazoa > Chordata > Ceratodontiformes > Protopteridae > Protopterus > Protopterus annectens. The sequence continues at coordinate 992,090,725 of NC_056744.1, forward strand.
AAGGGCTGTCAAGTTAGGTGAGGTCAAAGAAAAGGTAGCCAAATATTTTGAGGCCAAAAGGGAGCAATGAGGATCACTGTACTCTTCAACTTGAATACTTTCTGTAAAAATTGTGGAATTAGGGGTATAGGTGGAAAGGCAGTCATGGTGAAGTGTCTCTTGGTGACTCTCCCAGAGGGGGAATTAGGGTGAAGTAGTTGCTGCATTTGTTGTTCAGGGGGGATGTGAAAAGATCTCAGCAAGGTTGACCCCAAAGACGGAAAATAATTTTGCTACTTTCACATTGTAAGACCAATTGTGAGGCTGAAGGATACATCTGCTCAGCTTGTCCACAATCACATTGTAGCTCCCTGATATGTTCATTGTTATTAGAAAGTGGTTGGAAGAAATCGCCCACTGCCACACTCTGAGTACTTCTCGACAAAGGGGATAAGACTTGGTTTCTCCTTGTTTGTTGATGTACCAAACTACTGACATGTCTGTTTGAATTGCAATAGTTCCTTAAGGAAGAGCTGTCTGAAAGACCTGAAATGCAAGAAGCACTCCTTATCTCTAGAACATTGATGTGCAAGTTGGCCTATATAGGGGACCAAGTTCCCTGAACTGTCTTGTTCAGATAATGCCCCCCATCCCATCTGGGAGGCGTCCGTGGTCACTATAGCCATTGGCTCCGGAAAGACAAAGGGACAACCCTGAAGAACTCACTGTAGATGCTTCCACCAAAGAAGATCTGTCTTGCAATGTTTAGTGATCAGGGCTTGTTGTAACAATGGGTGATGAAGTACGGACTACTGGGAAGCTAATAGCCATTGATGAATTTTCATGTGAAAACTGGCTAGCAGCACCAGAGTTATAGAAGCTGCCATGGATCCCAGGGCTTGCAAGACTAAACATGCTGGAACTTTGTTCCTGAGGATTAACTTTTGAACCTGAACTACAATTCTCTGGTGATAATCTGATGCAAGAGATGATGTCATTGTCTGAGTATCCAATACTGCCCCTATGAACTCTAAGTTTTGTGTTGGGGTTAAACGTGATTTTTCTAGGAATTTTCTGGAGTGTTTTTCCATCTTTATGTGGTAATGTGCATCCTGAAGGCCTATTGAGCACATCCAGTCATCTTTCTTCAGAAAAGGAAGAATAGACTGCATGGTGACCATACAGAACTTCATTTGTCAAACCGATTTGTTCAGTACACTGAGATCCAAAATTAATCTCCAGTCCATTGTCTGCTTTGGCACTAAGAAGAATCATGAGTAAGTTCCAGGTTCCTTCTTGGTCTGGCGGAACTTGTTGGTAGAACATTTTGTCCAGCAGTTTTTGGATTTCTTTTACTGTTGCATCACTATGATTGGGTGGATCATCAGGGATTTTCTTCTGAAATGGAAAGGTTGAGAAAAGTGAATGGTATAATGTCTGGATATGATCCATTGCACCCAGGAATCTGTTGTTATATTTTGTCAGGAGTTATGTGCAAGGATAAGTGTCCCTCCTCCAGAGGAAGACAATTGGGCCTCTCTTCAAAAGCACTGCAAGGGCTTGCTTAGGAAAGAATCCCTGAAGCCCCTGGTTTTGCAGACCACCTCTGCTGTGGGTGCAGTGTCTCCCATTCTGGTTCTCCCCTGTGTCTCTTGGGGAACTGCCTCCACATGTATCCTGGAAAGACCCTTGGGATTTTTTTGAATACCATTTTACCATCACTCTTCTGGTTCCTGGAAAAGGACCATTGGGGGTGGAATAACATATGCCTACAACAGAAAGGGACATAACATCTTCCTCACACCTGGACAAGGTTTATTTTACTTTGGGGGCAAATAAGGATCTTCTGTCAAAAGGAGCATTGATGAAAGAAGACTTGAATAGTTCTAGAAAATCACGAAGGTGCATCCAGGCATGTCTCCTAATGGATATGCCTGTATCTGCTGCTCTAGACACTCGTTCAGCTGTATGTGTTATCAGCCTCATGGCCAAACTGGACACAGACTCTAGCATGGCTAACTGGGAAGCCACATTGTCTTGTGCTCTCTCAGCTACAGCTCCTGTCAGGGTGTCGGAAAATTACTTTATCAGATCCTGTTGGAGTCTGCTGAAATGTGCCAAGTAGCTCAAGGACCTTATGGCAAACGTAGCTGAAGCATAGACCTGCTTCCCAAATCGGTCCATAAATTGGGAGTCCCTGTTGGGAGGATGCGCAAAGGAACTCTCCTTAGCCAGTTCCTTTTTAGTGGCAGCCGCTATGACCATAGCATCACTACTAGACCCTTGGCTCAAACTTATTTGTCTTCGGGTGCAGAAAGTATTTTGTCTGGTCTCTTGAGGATGGGCTCGACAGTGTCAGGGGCCTTCCATGCCTGTTGTAAAATCAACTGAATGAGTTCATCAACAGGCAGAGTCACCCAAGAGATAAATGGCTGGGTGCCAAATGCCTGCAGGTAGACAGATTCCTCAGAGGAAAGGTTTGAGATTTCCAGTCACCCCACTGCTTCAGAATTATCAAGATGTCTCCGCAGGATGCATCTTCAGAGGGGTGACCGTGGGGACCCCTCCCCTTCATCAAAGTCTGCATCTTCAGTGACTGATTCCTGGGGGGAATAGAAGTGCTTCCTCTTACACGTCTTTTTGTGGGGGACCTCCTCAGTGGGATAATCTGGGGAGGTATCAGAGAATGACAGTACCTGTGGCTGAGACACCTGAGGCTTCAGCACCTGTGGAGAGGTAGGTGGAACAGTAGAAATAGAGGGGGGACCTATTCCAATGGGTTAGGTGCCAACTGAATCTCTGCTAGAGAAAAGGCTCTCTACATAGCTTTAAAGGCCAGTCCCCCTGAAGAGGGAATGGAGCCAGGAACTGAGAAAGACTGCCTCAGGACCGGGGTCACAACCCACTCTAAACAACCAAGCCTTGAGGATGAAGCCAGAGCTGAACTGACTCAAGCTGAAGCTCCAAGGATCATGGATGGCTCTGAAAAGCCTGGAATTGAGACCTGATCACTGGAACCAACATGGCAGCTATGGCTCTGAGAGGTCTCCAGTTTCAAGATAACTGAAGAATTCAGGATAATTGTTGGCTCCACAGAAGTGAGCAACTCCAGAGATGACACCATCGGTGCTGGGAGAACCAGAACAGAAGACTCTAAGAGCTCTGAGGAGGTTAGAGGAGGAGTAGTCCATGGGGTGAAGGAAGATGTTTTGGTACCAAAACCAGAAGGAATTGGTGCCAAAGGTGGGCCTTAAAATCCCCTAGCCCATAAAATCTTATTCACCAACCTCTCCACATCCAGTTCCATGAGGCATTTGGTTGAGTTGATGGATGAAGCTGAAGGAGACTTAGAGCTCTACAAAAATACTTCTGGTAATTCCCCAGCAACAGTTATAGTCAATGGAACAGAAGCCAAATCTTGTGCCGAAGTCTTCAGTGATGAAGGGCTCACAATTGTAGTCGGTGCCGAAACTGAAGTTGTCGGAACCAGTGACTCAGGAACAGAGGCTTTCAGTTCCAAGGGAACAGTTGGAACTAAGCTCTTCAATTTTTTGGCTTTCAGAACCGACTGGGTGGTCAGAATTGATGAACTGTGTTTTTTAACTTTGTCAGTAGAAAAGTAGAGGAGGAAAATGATATATCTGTTTTAGCTTTATCAGCAGTGGATAGTGCTTCTCCAAAAGCTGATTGCAAAAGTCATTTTAAAATTAGTTTGTTACACCTTTTCACTAGAGCACAGGAGCTAAAGGCATGACAAATATTACAATCTTACTGTAAATGATGAGGGCCAAGGCAATATACACAGTGCGTGAAAATCTGACAGGGGAATTTTATGGCCACACTTTTGGCATTTTTTGAAGGCAGAGGGACCGTTACCCTTCTCAGCCATGACAAGCAGTGAAAAACAGTTACAGAGAAACTGTTAATGAAGTCTCACTTCACAAGGGTCAGGGAAAGTGAGAGCAGAAGAGATAATATTTTATATAAATTTTTTTTGTATTTAAGATAAAGGACACAAGAGAGAGAGAGGGAAACTATCAACAATGAAGTGGGGAAGTACCCAAATGTGTAAAAAAGGGGAAAGGTATCAAGGATAATACTATTAGAAATGTAAAAAGAAGTAAGACAGAAAAATATAGACAGAAACTGCAAGGAAAGGACAAAAATGTTACTTAAATCTAGTAGTGCTTGACAGTAATAGCCAGACGACCATTTCTGAAAGCAGCAAATGAGATCTGAGGTAACTGAGAAAGAGGGATTCTGGGTACAGGTAAAGCTCTTGTGTTTTTGGTTTTGATATCAGAACCGAGCCCATCTGTCAAGGATGGAATGAAGTTTGACAACATCAGATCATACATTCAGCATAACTGTTAACTGTATTCATAAGTCTATAAGCTGGGTACAGCTCCAAAACATATACAGAGTTGGATGTGTGTCTGACAGCTTTTAAACCCTTGTGTAACACTGTTGACAGAGTGTGAATTTCCCACTCTCTCTCTCTCTCTCTCTCTATATATATATATATATATATATGTGTGTGTGCGTGTGTGTGTGTGTGTGTGTGTGTGTGTGTGTGTGTGCGCGCACATATACAATTAATATCCAAGCAAAGTCTGTGTCCTTCAGTTGGATGATCTGGGTTAGGTCGGATAACCTGCTCATAAGGATGGCAGATCAGAAACTAATAGGCTAGTGTGTTAAAATTAACACTTAAACCAAATTAACCTAAATTATTAACTTGGCTTTAATTATGGAGGTTATCAATAATATTAGCTTCCTTTCAGTTCTTCTTGGTTTCTGGTCCCTTGAATATTAGAAAATAGTTGGTTTTCCTTTAAAAAGAACAAAATCAAAAATAAATCTTTGGAGATGTAGTAGTTAGAATTATTTAATCTCATTGCTATAAAACAAGCAGCTAAGCATAGCTCAGGTAACAGTGCATTTGAGGTATAGTGTAGCTTTATTTATACAAAGAAGGTATGCTGAAAAATGCTATGACATCATAGTGGGTGTTGCCCCTTGACGGATATGTATTGTTTGAATTTAAATAGTCATAATGGCATCAAAATCATACCTCTCAACCTCTTAGAGCAAGAAATCTGGGCACAATTATAAATAATGGGGGGACAAAGGCCCAAAAATAGGGACAATTTTTAAATATTGCTCTTACAAACTTAGAAAGTTGATAAAATAACAGGTTTCACATTAGCATAAACTTTCAAAGGGTATGAAATCTGAAATTTAAATGTATGTCATTAATTTCTGACTTCACTTCTCAATGATTTGCCAATAATGTGCAAGAAAACCAAAATTTTATGAGGAACAGACTAAAAAATATGAGGCAAAAATCATGACATTCTGCTAAATTCTGGGCAGTTGAGAGCTATGTGCCAAATTTGGCATTGTGGTTTCATTTTAATTGTTATAATTCATTATTAATTAACCACTCTGGGAAGATATTGATTAAAACGGTTCATAAACATTATTCAGACTGGATCCTTTAAGAACTTAAATTCATAGCCTATCCAGTCCTTCTTATTTTATTGTATGTGTATGCAATCAAAGCTAATCAGTGTTCTTAGGTTTGTTATGTTAACAGCAGCGTAAATGGAGTCAAAAAATTAAATGTTTAGCATTTGGGTTTCTACAGAGGGTAATTTTTTTTTAAACAAAATAGTCAGATTTAAGGGTGTCAGATGGCTTCCGATATTCGCAGGACCTCTTTCATTCTGATTCTAGGTCCATTGAGAAACATGTTAAAAATGCAGCTTTGTTTTGCAATGCTATACCACCGGTCATTTCATGCATAAATGGGTTTGGCCAGAGTGATTGACATGCCTAGTGTCTGTGATATGTCATTCAAATAATGCACGATTAACATGCCATGCAGATTTGCCTTGACATCATGAATATTCATTGTCTAATCATATTTCACCCTTTTCCTAGCATGATCTCGGAGTTGGTATAGTTAAGTAGCGGGGGGGTGGGGAGGTGCAGCTCCCCACATGGGGGGTGCAGGGGAGCTTGCCCCCCCCCTGCAAAAGAGATTTGGTTGGTTAAGATGAATAAAAATATGCTCTGTAAAACTGGCAATCTAATGGCTGGGTTTCATAAATAAATAACTGCAGTCCATTAATTTACTTAGTTTAAACTGCTAAGTCTGTAACATGTATAATACATTTTATATGCTTAACTTCTATACACTAACTCCATTTGGAGGGTCCCATAATTTCCCCCTTCTCGACTCTCCTGTCAGTCTAGAACTACACCCCCCAAAGTTATCTTTGTTTTGACCTGATTGTGTATTAAAAAATGCTGCTGTAAAACTGAGTTTGCTGATGTATTCAAACCTGTGTTTTTCTTGCAGAACTCCCTTATGACTATTCATGTGGACAAACAAAACATCAACAAGTTTATTCAAGGATATAAAAAAAAAAAAATCTCCATGTGCTGGGTCTTGGGTGGGGTTTGGGCGGCCCTTGCAATTGCACATCCGGTGGGGTAGTGTTGTAGAACATAGCAAATATACCTTTAGGTGATTTGAAAAATCATGGATTTTCTTCAAAAAGAAAATATTAAACAGGGTTATCCTAGTGCAGGAGTTTACTACTGTACTGTTAGGGTCACTGATTCTGCAAACCCTTTCACTAATCATCTCCTTCAGATCTGCCTGATGTTGGGTGGTAATTAGCCACAAAGTAGTTAGAAGAGTTAGACTTACGTTACTAACATAATTCCACTGTGTGGTGTGGGGTAGTGGTCTAGTATGCCCACAATCTAATTTGTTAATCCCTGTCTTTTTATTAAATGACAGCATTTATTTAAGGGTTTTAAACTTTAGCACCAAGCAGAACTTGAGGGGATTGTCCTGCCTTAAAAGGGTATAAAGCAGATTTCCTAAAATAACTCAGTAGCCATTACTCAATGGTGTGTGATGAATGGGATAGTTGTTTCCCAAATTCAGAGGCTACAAGGTGACAGTGGTATTGAAAGTGCATGGGCTTTAAGTTAAAAGTGGATCACCTCATTTGTCTTACAGTTGTTGGATCTGAATTTTAAAACAGTAGTGGGATCATTCCTTAAGACTGCGGTGGTGGTGCTGCGGTAGTGTTGTCGCCTCACAGTTAGACGTTGCACGTTCGATTCTCAGTTAGAGCGTCTTCTGTGTGTCGACATGCATGAATGGGCGTTCCTTCACTGAAGGTTGTGCGTTAGGTCCGGCAAGCCAGCACGTAAAACTCTACTGCCAATCATTAGCGGACCGGAGTTCCGCTGTGGCGACCCCTAACCGGGAAAAGCCGAAAGACAGTTAGTGGGATCATTCCTTAAATCTAAAGTGAGCTAAGGTGCCATGTTGCTGTGTGAGGTGTCCATCATGGGGGTATTTAAAAAATTTAAATATTTAAGGAAGATAATGACCTAGGCTTGGTAACAGTCCATACTGTTTAGGACTGAGTTATACAACCATTTGTTATTATGCTTGACAGGGAAATGAGTGAAGGGGGATGTTGGAACATAACTGCCATGTTGATAAGTGGTGCAGGGTGCATATGAGAGAGATAGTGGTTTAATAAGCCCATGCATTAATTTTCTACCCTTGTCATTTTATTAAATTATGGCATCAATTTATAGTTTTTAGCTGCAAGAGAAGATTGCGTGGATTTCTCTACTTTAAAGGGTTATAATGCAGATTTGCTTAATTAAATTAGCAGGCATTCAACAATGCTATGTGGTGAATGGGTTAGTTGTTTTACAAATCTGGAGATTAATAGTAATGAGGCGAGTGGCTTTAAATTCAATAGGGTTCGTCTCATTTATGTTATTGTTGCCAAGGCCCAAGTGTATAAACATAAGTTGGATCTTTCCTATTATCTTAAGTAGGCCATGGGGGCTACTAAAACATTAAAAAAGTTAAATAGACCATGAGCATGGTTTAGTACCAGTCAATACAGTTTTGGATAGAGTGGCACAAATGTCAGATATTAAGTTGAAAGGGGGGGGGCTGTTAATCCTAGCCATGGTTGTAAGAGGATTTTCCTGTTTAAATCAGTCTCTGGAAATGAAAATGGGTGCTATAAAAGATTTGAATAAGAATTTACAGTAAAGGTGAAGGGTACTGTTAAGTGAAAATATAAGGGCCCAAGAATGCTGAATACTAAATGGTGGTCAAAAAATAACTTACACTGTTTGTGTTCTGGTATGATGGACGCTGTTTGGCCCTATATTAGGGGTGACAGATTTCAATAAAAAGCTTTTTACTTTTATCAGGGGAGTTACACTATTTATTATGAAGATAGAATAGGGTTAAAAAAATGAGGACTAAAGGAATTTAGTCAAAAGTAAAAATGAAGATATGGATAGCTGGAAAAGGGGTCAGGAGTTAGAGAACAGTATTCCATGGAATGTGAGGGAATCTTTCCATTACCAAACCATCAATCCAAAGACATTCACCTGGAGTGTTTCTCCCCGGGACTCCGCTGAAAATAGGCTCTTTCCTAGTCAGACTTTCCCGGTCAACAAAATAATAAATAAAAAAAAAATAAATACAATTACTGACCATGACCATTAAAGTCTAGTTATTGGTCAAATGCATAACCATAACAATTTCTAAATGTTAAATTTCAACTTGTCCTGAAAAATTAATTAACCATCAAATTGTTGTAAGGTAATTAAATAACAATGAAATTGTTTTAAAATCACTTACAGGTCAGAAATACAAGTCTCAAGTTCAATAAAAGTTCTTGTGGTTGAGTTTTGTAAGGTTGGGCATGCAGTTAATGGAAACCATGTTGTTAAGACGCAGGGGGTTGTTAGCCATTAGGGGAATCTGCCACTCAAGTTCCATTTTTGTCCAGTTTTTCATTTATGTTGCCCTAGAGTGGTTGGTCTGTGATCTTATCAGTGATGAGAAAACAAAAGATGCTGTGCCTCATTTTTTTGCTAGAGTGTTTGGCCATGAGGCTGGAGGTAATTTCTTGACATATATCGGTAAGGTGCCATCCTGGTTTTTAATTTGTTAATAATTTGTTTTACATTTATGACACTGAGCTCTGTAAACTACTTTGTCTGTGTGGCAGTTGCCATTCCAGGTAATCTTAAAGGTTTTCTTGTTGCTTGGGCAATGGAAGGCTGCTTTCCCATAAATTAATTGACAATAGTTGCAGTCAGGCGGGCCACAAGAAAAGTTCCTGGGGGCTGTTGGTTTTCATGCGTTGCGTTAAGGTAGTTGTTTTGTTCAATAAAGTTTTTTGTTCCTGTAGATGGTGAAGGCTGGTCTGAATGGGAGTACCTTTATTTAAGGTGTTGTTTTTGTTGATTATGCAGTAGTTGTCTGTTTATTTAAGGTGTTGTTTTGTTGATTATGTACTACTTGTCTGTTATGGCTTTTTTGAGTTTGTGGCAGCCTGTCAAAACATTTGTTGCCATACTGCTGTTCCATTTGTCATTTTTTTTTTCTTGAATGATCCTTTGGATGTGGCGTGAAAGGTGGTCCCCCCTTGGTTAGGAGGTCTATGTTGTGTTTTCTTTTGGTGCTGGGGTTAAAGATTTGAATGATTAGTCTGCTCTGTTGTAGTCCCTGGCTAAAAAATCCTTTTCCCACTCTTGTTTTAAAAAGTCAGACCAAGCGACTATAAGACAAATGAGGCAGTCTGGTTTTAATTTAAAGCTGACTCACTTCTAATACCACTGTCTACCTTGTAGCCTCCAAATTGGGGAAACAACCATCCCATTCATCACACATCATTGAGGAATTGCTACTAAGTTATTTTAGAAAATCTGTTTTGTACCTCTTTAAAGCAGGATAATCCCCTCAATTTCCACTTGTGGCTAAAGTTTAAACCCCTTAAATGAATGCTGTAATTAAACAAAAAGACATGGATTAACAAATCAGATTATGGGCATACTAGACCACTACCTTACACCACACATTGAATTATGTTATTAATGCAATTCTGCCTCTCTTTAACACACCATCCTATTATATATACATATATTGTTAAGTCCTGAGTATTTTAAAATGCCCTGAAGGGAAGATGAAAATGTTTCTACTAGCTGCTGAGATACAGTGACATACACCTTCTGCATACCATTCCTAGCTTCTAGAGCTGTAGAGTGCATAGTTAAAAGGTAAAAAACTGTCACCCTCACATTACCCATTTGAATATGATTATCTTTTGGATGTTTCTGAGAGTCCAAAGGAAGAAAAATGAAAGCTCTATATACAATTCTTCAGGTCTTTCCTCAAGGAAGCCAATTTCAGGAGCAGGTATTGCCAGAAAGATATTGCTGACAACCCTCAGAGTGCCTGAAAGTATAAAAAGAAAGCAAATGCTGCTTGACCTTCAACTTCTTGTAGTATATCTGCCAACCATATATTCACCTGTCCTGCCAGCTTTTCTCATAGAGAGGTATGCCATTCACATTCATGCTGGAAAACCCCTAAGCATTTGTCATTGTACCCCAAACTATTTGCTAAGAAGCATGTATAAGTTACGTAGATCTTTATTCATAAATACGATAGTAGGTCAGTGTTTCAAATAACTAGGAAGATATATTGAATACCATGCTGCTGCCCATACAAAGTTTGCATTGTTGATTTTGATTTCTAACTGTACCCAATTGGAAAAGAGAGGGTTATTACATTCAAAATGCTGAGATAGTTTTTAGGCTGCAGCAAACTTAGGCCACTTTGAGATTCCTTGATCCCATTATTTCACTGGTTAAACTGAATAGTCCTGATTACTCATCTCCGTATTGTACCATACAAACTATGTGGTAAGATAAGATATTTTGGCCAGATAACACTGAAAGCAGCAAAGTGAACATGTCTGAAAATGTAAAACAACACAGGAACTACAAACATTTTGATCAGATCAATCCTACCTAGATGAGAAATATGCAGTCTTCTCCACTTCTTTGCTCACACGACACTTATTCCACATCCTATTTTTAGATTGTGGTCTAAACTGTCTTAACTTTAGGATGCAAACAAATGCCCAAATAATGACTAAAATCTGTAGTCTATTTAAAGGGGAAAGAAGCTTCTTTCTTCTTAAGCTGGGCTTAATAGCCACAAAAAGTTCCACCTTATACAAATAAAGTTTCTCAGCCTGGGCCGCACTAAAATTTATCGAGTATTTCCATATGCTTTGGGATGCCTCTGTCTGGCTGACTACCAAATAATATACAGTCATCTACAAAAAGAAAGGCTTTCATGTGTACATGAACTAGTTCCCAGTCACTAATTCCTTCTACCCCCATTAAGCAGCATATTTAAAGTCTCAATAGCTAAAAGGAGTGCTCACGAAAAGGGTCATCATATGCAAACAAGCTATATAAACAGCTCTTAGGTAAATAGGTTCATAGATAGGTACTAGGCTATCTGCCCGAGGGCATTTATAAGCCTAGCCAGAGTTTGCCGGCTTTCGTCGCCCCATTGATTAATTAACTGAGCCTCTGACAAGCAGAGCCAATGAAGTGATCCCAGGGGTGTATTTTCTGTTACCCATCCACTCGTCAAGGCTTCTCTTGAAGAGTGTTAGTGAGGGGCTCTGCCTAATGTAGTTAGGAATTTTGTTTCAAAGCATGGGGTGTCTCTGTGACAGGAATCTATCCCACCAGCATGATCTATTTATTGTTGTGGTGAGGTTTAGCTCACTAGAGCGTGTGGCTTGCAGTGACTTGGATTTCCTTAGGTGGAGCATGTCCATCAATTCTGAGTTGGACATGGCTTTGTAAGTCAGGCAGAGATCACCTCTGAGTAAGCGATATGCCACTGAATACAGCCAGAGTTTTTTTCAGTCAGGCTGCATAGGACATATGTTTGAGGCCAGTAATCCTCTTGGTGAGGTGCTTTTGTGGTCTTTCCAGCTGTTGGAAGTGTCTTGTGAGGTACATCCCAAATGGGGCATTGTACTCTATGATGGGTCTGATGAGTGACGAGTAGAGGGCACTATAACCTCTTTATTTCTAGATGCAAACCCCTTAGTAATTAGATGGGCCACATAGAAGGATTTCCTAACTACTTTGGCAATATGATTGTCAAAGGAGAGATTACTATCTACCTGGGTCTCCAGATCTCTTATTACCTCTTCTGTATTAAGGGGGCTGCCGCCTATGTGGTAATTTGTGGGTGTTTTGTTTTTCCTAAATGGGATGACTATGCATTTTTTGGCATTTAGCTTGAGGCCATGACTTTGACACCAGGTGTCTGTCTCAGTAAGGCCTTTTTGAAGAATGTCCGTGTCGGCCAGAGAGTCAATTATGGCTCCCAGTTTGCAGTCATCGGCAAACTTGGTTAGCCATAGTCCTCCTGTGTTTGCCTGTACTTCTGAGTAATATATGCTGAACAGTAGGGTCCCAGAACCGAGCCTTGCAGAACACCACTTGTGACTGGTTTAGAGTCGGACCTGGAGCCTGCTATTCTTACCATGTGAGTCCTGTCTGTAAGCCAGTTGGCAGCCCATCTTGTGACGTAGGGGTTTATGTTCAGGCTGGTGAGTTTTTCTATAATACCTGAGTGAGGAATGGTGTCAAACGCCTTGGCGTGATCAAGGTATGTTGTGTGAACCACTTTTCCCTCATCTATGGCCTTGGTGACTGTCTCGAAGAAGTCAACCAGGTTTAGTAGGCATAATCTGCCCTTAACAACGCCGAACTGGGTTGGCTTTTCATGAGCACTCCTTCTTTTAGCTATTGTTCTTGTGCCCTAAGGACCTGAACTTCTTGAATACATGAATTTGGAAAGTTCATAAACTCTAAAAATTGTCCATAAATATGATCACTTTATGGAGTCAAATGCTTTCCTTAAACTCAAGTAATACAGCTCTAGCAGGACTGGGGGGGGGGGGAGTCAGCCACAAGTCCCTGCATATAATTCATTAGAATGTGTAGACTATTCCTGCTTGACCTCCCATTTACAAAACTAGCCATTGAAAACAAAAAAGGAAACAGATCATTTAGTTATACAGCAAATATCTTGGCATGAATCAACTTCTACATTTTGGAATAAAACTGGCCTATAATTTTGAACTAGCTGTTTATCCGTTTTTTTTTGGCATGACTTCTAAGGAAGATGAAAAGTTGACTTTACTCTCCTCTCTAAGGGAAGAGTATAAATAGTGCAGGCCTTGAACAAGACTAGTTGCCATCAGTTTATAAAGTTCAACATTCAGGCCATCAGGACCTGGTGCTTTCCCACAAGTAAGACTATCTATTGCCCTGTGAATTTCCTCCAAAGAAATAACAGCAGACAACTAAGCTTATGCTTCTCCCCTGAGCAAGGTAATGGCACCTTTTACAGAAAATTATTAACCTTATTTTCTGCCACACACTCCCTCCTTATTCTGAGTAAAGAGATTTGTAGAGGTTTTGAAACTCCTTAAGAATTCCTTGGAATAACCTCACCAATAGCTCTATTCTTATGTTATGTTAGAATGCTTTTATGTCTTCTTTGAAATCTAAAAGCCAGTACTTTCCCAGACCTACTGCCAGGATCTCATTGAAACCCTTCTCAGTGATAACCAAGCTTTCTTTTTTTTCACCTGACCTAGTTAAATCATGCTGCTTTGTAGCACCAATGGATATCTCTATCTTTAAACATACTCTACTTACATTGTCGATATAAGTCATTTGCATCCAAGCTACAGTGAATAACTTAACAATTTTAATGTTTCATGAGCAATTTTTTGCCTCTAAAGCATTACCACTGTAGCTTTATCTTAAGAAACTCCTACAAAGGACTTGAAAATAAGATACCAATAGAACTGAATTAAAGGAATTTCTAAATCCTCATTCTAATCTCCTACAGTAAATTGTGCTCATGCATGGCCATTGAATCTATCCTCCATGAGAACTTCCAATTTTGTTGTCTAATAGTTCTACTTCTAAGAGCTACTGCCCTGTGGTCAGTATATAGGACCAGAATAGTTTCAGCTTATTGAACCCGCACCAGACCACCCAAAATTTGCCAGTGATCTCTCTGCTGGACGAGCTGCCTCCTGGAGTTGTGAAAACATAATTACTTCCACAGGACTGAAGACTCTCCAGATACCTTCTAAACAAAATTCTCCTAAAAAACAATTAAGAGTGCACTGCATTATGACCTACTTCTGTAATGTTGGATATGTACAGTCTAAAACAGAGTTAAGGAAAACACTGAAATCCCTAGCTATTAACAGTGCTGAACTAGGATCAAGCTTTTTTTTTTGTAAGAAACTGAAAATGAATACATTTGTAGAGTCATAGTTCACACCATACACATTCCCTACTGTCACATTTTCATAGGGCACCACAGCATGTTTTTGGCCTAACATGTATATATATATATATATATATATATATATATATATATATATATATATATATATATATATATATGTATATATATATATATATATATATATATATAGATATATATATGTATATATATATATATATATATGTATATATATATATATATATATATATATACACGTGTGTGTGTGTGTGTGTATGTAGATACTCGTGTTAGCTATCACACTCAAACTAAAAACAGTTGTTACCAATGAAAAAGATATTTTTTTAAAAACCTTTACTGAATTATCACCTGTGACATAGGCACAATTCTAAGCAACATTACATAAATTATTCAATTCTCGCTCCCTTTTTTTTTTAAACAAGAAACATCTTTATTAAACCATCACTTATAATCATACATATAAATAAAAACAAACCACACTGACACAATCCTAGTTGCAAGCATTTTACATCACAAACCATACTGACACATTCCCACTTGCAAACATTATGCATCACTTATAATCTACCCAATCATTTTCAGACATTACATAGCTCATTTAAGTCCTGTCTTCTTTTAAACTTCATTCTTCCCCTGTATGTATTGTTGCCACAGTTCCCATTTTTTCCTATGAAGTTTGTAACCACCTTTTTTCTAAAGGTCTCAGTTCCAGTTGTTTTATCTTGTACTATATTCACTGCTTCTAATATAGTTGGTTTAGATTTTGATTTCCATTTTCTAGTAATTCATTTGTGTTGTTTGCAACCTTGCATTCCTGTACAAAAACAACATCTGGCTTTATTTAACCTTGTCAACAAGTTACTATCAACCTTCATTTTAAAGGGGAATTAAGTCCACAAACATTAACAGTAACACAGTCTTACCTTTGAACAACAGTTCACTCTGTTGATGAAAGCACAACAGGTGCAAGTAAAAAGAAATACAAAGAAGAAACCTATGTCATAAAGGTAGCACATATATTGCAGAGAAAAAGACAGGTGCTCCAATTTTATTCTGCAGATAGGGAGTGGCTGCTCAGATACACATACTGAATTTAGTCTGCAGATAGGGAGTGACAGCTCAGAAACACAGACTCTCTAGCTGAGTTTAGTCTGCAGATAGGAAGTGGCAGTTCAGATGCACAGACTTTCTGAGTTTAGTCTGCAGATAGGGAGTGGCAGCTCAGATGCACAGACTTTTTAGTTGACTTTAGTCTACAGATAGGGAGTAACAGCTCAGATAAACAGACTTTCTAGTTGAGTTTAGTCTGCAGATAGGGAGTGGCAGCTCAGATACACAAACTACCTAGCCGAGTTTAGTCTGCAGATAGGGAGTGGCAACTCAGAAACACAGACTTTCTACCTGAGTTTAGTCTAAAGATAGGGAGTGGCAGCTCATTTATACAGACGTATTAGCTGAGTTTAGTCTGTAGATATGGAGTGGCATCTCAGATACACAGACTTTCTAACAATGAGTAAGTATAATGTCTCCCACTGGACCCCCTCTCTGCATCTCTGAAAACAATACCCTTTACACAGAATCTGTCCTACAGTCAAATTTTACTGCTCTTTCTAGCAACTTTAGTCTTAGCCTTCTCCTCAACCACTTCTACATATTTCTCCATTTGTTAAGGCCAGATGAACTGCTACTTACAGATTTTAATGGTGTTGACTAATACTGACCAGTGTCCATGTCACCATCTTTTTGTTGGGCTCACTACATGGTTCATCTTCAGCCTGAAGAGCTGCAAAATGATTTCCATTGGGATATTGCTCACCAAAGAGTTACATGACAGGTGGCTTTCTAACACATTCTTCCAGGCTGGGTACTAGTGTTTCAGCTTTGACAGTTTTTTCTTCCTGTTCCATCATGGCAGGCCTACTGAGTAAATGCATCGATACTGCAACAAACCTTGCCATGCCTGTGTTGCATCAAACATGATCTGGGATGGACTCTGAGTTGGATATAATCATATCCTTGGATGAAAGAGTCAACGACTGGCAGAGCATCTTCTGGGGTCTTGAACGTGTAACAGGAACCCTGAGACTTGATTGCTAAGGTAACTTCAGGTAAGCTTAAATATACCTCTTAAAATAACACTAGTGTATCAAAACTTTTTAGATATATTTGGGAAACACGACTAGGTTATAAAGGAATTGTTAGCCTAGTACTCACCTACTCACCTATGGAGCTATGAACTGGATCTCCGAAAGCTGTTGGACTTTATTCCTGAAATAAAGAGACCTTATATGTGGAAACTCCTTCTTCATTTCACTGTGTCTAGTACACATTCCTATTATAGCCTTATTGTGCTACCAGCCAGCAGAAAGGGTTTCCCCTTCCTTGGAAGATTTTAGCACTCCTTCTTTGTCTAAGTTAATTAAAAAGTCTAAACATGATAGCTGAGGTGGGATGTCACCCAAGTGATTAGGTCTCATGGATCAATGAGCTATTCTATTGTGATAGGATGAGAAAGACCAAGTCTGAGAGACCTGGTTAAATAATCCTCTAGGTATTGATACAGATGTGGTGGATTAACATCCTGTGGTAACCTCACAACATGTAGATTATTCCACCAGAGACAATTAGCCATATCCTCTTACTTCAGTTGCAAAACAGTTATCTCCTTCTCCTGATAGGGAATTATTACTGAACAATCCTGAGAATAACTATTCTGTCAGGCATAGAGGAAGAAGATTTTCAGAGAACAACTCATTGACATCCTCTGATGATAACTTGATTCCTTCCTTAAAGAAGCAATGTCTTCTAAAATTTTATGAGCAAGATGGGACCAGTTACCTAACTTACAGCCTAACTGTTTGGTCTCCATAATCTATAAAGCTTTGTTTCTGCCACTGTTGTCTCCCATTTCAGAAGCACAATTTATTGCATAAAACAAAACTAAATAAAGGAAAAATGAACAAATACCAACAGACTTCTGAAAGCCAAAGAAAAGGAGTTAAACAAGTAAAACTTCTTGATGACCACCTCAAGAAAAAAATATTGACCAATAATATTAAAAAAGACAAGCAGATTAGGCATTTAACTTAATGGAATGAATGAAAAGAATATAATTTATTGTTTTCCTCTACAGTCTGAAATTATTATCATGGATAGTGGCTATCATATCTTTACAGAAAATGTTGGAAACTGACAAGTTTTATTCATTAAATTAATATGCTGTTGCACTGTCAAAAAGTGCTAACACAGGTATCCTTACCCAGGAATTAAAAAAAGATAAATAAATAAAATAATTTGGACTCATTTACAGAAGCATTTTAGAAACATTAAAATCAACAGTATTATGAACCCTGACATTGTCACTCTTCAGAGGTCCATTCAAATAATATTTTGGTATTAAATCTGCAGTTTTAGAAAAAGGTAAATGACCTCCAAGACAAGGCAGTTATGTTAAGAATAAGCCTAAATATGTTGAAGATTTGCATACTTCAAGATTAAATGCAATTCATCCTAACAGATTGAATCTTGGACTGTGAGGGAAGATGCAATTTCATTATCACTATGATTAGCTAAAACTGTTTTTAATGCTTATATGTATGTTTCTTGTTTGCAATACTTTTTTCCCCTAGAAGGTGTTTGCTAAGGCATTAAATGTTTTAGTAAATCTTTTGCATACTTGAATATATTGTTGATTTTTTATTATATCTCTTTGCAACCTTCACACATATGTGCCTTCAAATAAGTAAAGGCATATAAAAAAAGAAAAAAATTTAAATAAAGCATGTGTGTGAGAGTGTATGTAAGAGAGAGAGAGAGAGAGAGATATCGATCAAGCAAAACAGAAAAGTGTGCGTTTATGTTTCTGTCTACATGTGTGTATGAATGCATGCATGAAAGCTGAGACTGTGTGTGTGTGTGTGTGTGTGTGTGTGTGTGTGTGTGCGTGTGTGAGAGAGTGATGTGTGAGTGAATGCATGCATGTAAGCAGTGGAGACTGCTTGTGAGAGAGATTGAGAGAGGCTGAGACTGAATGTGTGTATGAAAGCAGCTGGAAACTGTGACAGATTGAGAAAGAGGGTGTGACCGATCTTGTGTGAGTGAATGTGTGTATGAAAGCAGAGGAGACTGTGTGTGTATATGTATGTATGTAAAAGCAGAAGAGACTGTTTATGTGTGTATGGGAGAGAGAATCGGCTGTATGTAAAATTGTTGTGTTTCACTTGCTTATTATTTTTTTAAGGACTATATTATTTTTTATATATGTTTGATGTAAAATGCTTCCTCCAACACCATTAGCATATACTACAGCAAATTTGAAATAGCAGGCAGAGGAACTATTTTACATTAAAAATATACAAACTATATAAAATAGTTTTATTGGCCATTTGGGGCTATTTCTATCCTTTTCATCTTTCTGTTTAAAAACCCGTGTTTGCACAGTTTTTGCACTTTTATTACCTCAGCAAGATCCTAACTGGGTGTTCTGAAGAGTTCTACAGCAGTAGAGAGAGAAAAGGGAGACTTTGAGTGGATTAAGTACCTTTGTTTTGCTTTGTATTGCTTATTTTCGCTAGCCGCACTATTCTGAGGGTTTTTTATTCACTTTGCAACTTATTTGAACTGTTTTTTTTTTAATTCTGATACTATTTGCACTTTAACTGATCATTTTTAATTGTTTTTCAACTGTTGAACTATTGAGGGCTACACACTCAAGTATCAAGTTATTTTTCTGCTTTAAGAGTGTTTGTTTTGCTGTATCTGTTTTAATTTTGAAAAAAAAAAATCCTCTCTCTCTACTCTTTTCCCACCTTTCTATAACCGTAGAGTCTGGTTTTCAGATTTTGCTGAATTCTGGGCTGTTTTGTAGTTTCTGTGTTGCCCAGACCTTATTAAGATAGAAGGAAGCTCCTCTGTTCATCAGTGAGAGTGGTGAGCTTTGAGCAGCCTGTCACTGGAGGAGTGGTTTCAGCTCAGAATCTGTAGTTTATTGAGCATTTTGGGCTATTTCTATCCCTTTCATTTTTCTGTTTAAAAACCCGTGTTTGTGCAGTTTTCTGCATCATGTAGTGCCATTTAACTAGGGTTAAACTGTTTCCGGTGCCAGAAAGTCTGCTTTTTTAATTTTCCCTTAGAACTAGCCAGTTTTCCAGTTTTAGCACTCAAAACTGTTTCCTTGTGCTCAGCACTTGTTCAAAACTTGTTGCAAGCACTAAATCTACAGATTACTGCAGCACTCAACTTTCCTCACTTGTTAGGAGGAAAACAGTTTTTAGTACTTAAATTAATAAGCACCTATACAGGCATGTCTAAAGGTCAGCTCCCGGTATTTTCCCCTGTCCACCTGATAAATCAGGGAATCTTGGGGCAATGCATCAATTGCTTCATATACACTGACAACACTCTCCTACCACCCAACTCTACAACCTGTGAGAGATGCACTTATATAGCCAAACTGGAAGCCAAGCTCTCTCCAGCCAAGACTGTACTAGACAGTCAATAGAAGAAGTTAAACACCTGCACCACACCACACCACATATAACACATAGTCCATCAAAACATACACCACCTAAACCCACACATAGTAACACAAAACACACACCTACATTCACGGAGGCTCTCAATAAAAATCTGCCCAAACAACATAGACCTCCAAAGCTGAAACACAAGCAACCACCACCCCCCAAAACTACCCAAATGACACATAGCCCACAAAATCAGTGTGCACTCAACTTCAGCCATAAGGCAAAACAGTATACCCAACACACTGGTCACAGGTGACTCTATAGTCAGGCACACTGACATCTCACTCAACAGGCTAAACAAGGAGAAAGTTACTGTCAGGTACCTGTTGGTTGCCAGGATTCACCACATAATGAAAACACTCAGGTCACTCCACAGCAAGTATAAATATGACTCTGTCATTGTCCATGTTGGTGTGAATGACCTGAGACATACCTCCCTGGACCACATGAAAAAAGAGACATGGAAGAGCTGTCGGATCATGTAGCCCAGGCAGGTATGACCCTAGACCCGAGTAGCATCCTGCCATCGCCCAAAATGCTACGACAACAGAAGGAGAAAATGATTGACTTTAACAATTGGCTAAGCTTCTGGTGTCATTCTAAGGGGATCCAGTGTCTGTCTGCCTAGGACAACATGATCAATACACCACGATGCTTTGCCAGAAATGGCCTGCACCTGTCACCCCTGGGATGCCGGATACTGGCTAAGGCTCTTGCCACCCCTATAGTGCCTTTTTTAGGCAAGGTTCAAATGACAAACTCACCATCATAGCAGGTATAAGCAAGCAAAATCTGAGGGTAATGCTACTCAATGCTAGAAGTCTAAACCTCGAAATGCACTCATCGAGGCACTCCTTAAAATAGAGAATATCGACATCTGTGCAGTGATGGAGACCTGCTTCAAGGCTCCAGAGAGCACCCCTACATTACCAGACTAGCCACCTAATCTGGACTGAAACACTAAAGGAGGAGGCGTGTCCATATTCATTAAGGATATCCACACCTCCAGGCTAGTTGCTCAACATAATGCATCTGAAATTATCCAAGTGCAACTAACACTGGGAGAGACATCAATCAAGGTTGTAGCTTGTTACAGATCCCCCGCCATGCCCCAGGATGCCCACTTCACTTTTCTTGATCTTCTTCTTCTTCTTCTTCTGTCTTTTTCCAGTTAAGGGTCACCACAGCAGATCACCTGTATGCTCCTGATTGGCAGTAGAGTTTTACGGTGTTGAGTTGCCAGCCCAGTGCCCAACCTTCCACAGAAGGCACACACATACAAGCACTCATGCCTAGGGCCAATCTGGAGTATCCAATCCACCTACAGCATGTCTTCGGGATGTCAGATGAAACCAGAGCACCCGTAGGAAACCCACATGACCACAGGCAGGACATGCAGACTCCGCACAGAAAGCACCCTAGCCAAGGATAGAACCAGAGAGT
The DNA here is from genome assembly GCF_019279795.1 of Protopterus annectens. Classification (NCBI taxonomy): domain Eukaryota; kingdom Metazoa; phylum Chordata; order Ceratodontiformes; family Protopteridae; genus Protopterus; species Protopterus annectens. The sequence goes on from NC_056744.1 coordinate 992,111,908, forward strand.
CTCTTGCTGTGAGGTGGCAATGCTAACTGCTGCAACACCATGGCTGACCACTCCATGTTTCTTGATATACTGGGTAATATTAAGGTACAGCCCAATACTCTAATAATGGGCAATTTCAACTACCCACCATCAATTGGAAAATCTATTCATGTACTAACTCATTTGCTCAACGCTTTCTGGAATTCATAAATTCCAATGCCCTGGGTCAGCTTGTCCATACTCCCACCAGGGGCAGCAATATCCTGGACCTATTCATTGCTAATATGGGCATCTGATGTTCCATGCCAGAGGTCAACTCCTTGCTGGTCAGAAGACCATAGATATCAATATTCTGCTTCCACCCCCCATTAAGGAAACCACAGTAAAAAACTTCTCCAAAGCCAACTTCATGCTTCTTAAGACAGAAGTGGGAAGCTTCATGACACCCATACAGATGGAAAATAGAGGTATGACTGCTGAATCCTACACAAATGCACTGTATAAGCACATACACGAGTGCATGGATCGTGCCACCCCCAACAGAACCAAGATACTATCCTCCAAAAAAAGGAAGCCAATCTGGTGGTCCCCTGACATAAACAAACTCTAAAACAGAAAGAAGAAGCTGTTGCAAAAAATACCCTCATTGCAGGAACTCCCTGGTCAGCCTCAGTAAGAAGCTGAGTTCCCTCATAAAATCCTCCTTCATATTGTTAAACATTTATTCATTCATTCATTTCTTAATACAAATAATAATAGTAGCACAGTTATTTAAGGTTTAGTCATATAGAAAATACCTTTGGGGTGGATTATGTTAACTGTAATTTGATTGTGGTTAGTTTCACTTTTAGTAAAATGTATTGTATACGCTAAATATATTTTATATATATTTTTTATTTAAAACATCCTATCAAATTACCAATATATGAATAGTATTATATCATGATACAAACGTATTTCGTGGTTATTAATATGCACAACAGCACTTTAACAAAAGTATTTGAGAAAGGGAACAGCAGTGTACAAAAGGGTTAAAATTGGTTCAGACAAGTCATTAAATTTAATTATTTCATTTTATTTTGTTTGAGATTATTGAATGATTGATTTAATTTGCAATTATTGAACAATTATGTAATTAAGAATAGTATAAAACTGTGAGGCACTGTGTAACAAGTATTCTGATGAAATCTGCTTAGGGCAGATGAAAGCGCTCAATCTGGTGGATTTATTGGTGTAATAAAGACTGAAGGTTTGTTCGAACGGAGTCCGTTTTTATTCATGGTTGCAGTTTCGATTTTTTCATACTAGTGTTGTAGTTTTTGAGACTTCGTTAACCTATATTGGTAAAAGCTTAAAAGACCGTTCACCACAATAACTTTTTATCAGTGCCTGGAATATGGAAGCGAGTTTGAACGATTCCACTATCGTTGGTTTTGATGTGGAAATTAATGACAGTGTAAATTTGTTGCAGACTCAAAGGGAGGTTTCTCAGCTCAGAGAGGAGCTTTCATCGCTCCGTGGGGACCTCACAAAATTGATTGAATTATTTTCGCAGGAGGACCGTGTAGCTGTAGCGAGACAGAAAGAGAACGAGAACGCCGTAGCCAGTACCTCGGTGCGCCCAGTGACGTCATCTCCACGCTCGGATCCAGAGAGTCATGGTGGATTGAAGAGAAACGATGGGGCAGAGATGCAGGCTAAGAGAAATGCTTTCAACATGGATGGAAAGCAGTCGGGTAACAACGGAACAAAACCTTTACCGGAGAACAGGGGACTGTCTAATCAAAATAAAAATTCAAAAGGTACTGTAAATTTTAACGCTCAAGCTATTGACTATACGGCAACATTTTCAAACAAGGCACGGCAACCTGTTGGTGTGGTTGAAAATTATGCTTCTAGTTTCAAAGATATTCTAGAAAAAGTATATGTGTTTGATAAATCGTTGAACCCAGACCGTGATACAGTACAACCATCTAAAGGAAATGTTTTTAAACGAAAAGAAGAAACATTGCAGGACAAGATATTTGATTTTGAGAAAATGTTATATAAATATAAATGTTTACAGATAGACAATAATTATTTGCACCAATGTTTGATTAAAAAAGTGGTCCCTCAGGGACTAAGATTTTATAAGTACCCTTTTGGTATTCATTACACTGAAAATGTGTTGTCAGAATTTTATTCTTTTTTTGATGACTGTGGTTTGGCTTTAATAACAAAACTTATAAAATACAATGAAGTGCAACTGAAGAAAATGTTGAATGATGTTAACTGTGCTCAAACTGAAATTGTGAATGATTTAGTTTTTGAACAATATGAGGGTTTATATTTTAGAATTTTGAAAAGAATAGAAAACAAAGTGGAAAAAGTATATCAAAGGAAACAGGGTAAATTACATAGAGACATGGAACAGTATAAAAAAGGTAAAAGTTATCCCCTCCCCTTTCAAAAAGTTTGGAAAAATAAGGAGAACCAGGTAAAAAAGAAGGATAGAAATACTTTGAATATTAATGATGGTGGGGGAAATAGGAGAGTTGAATTTTATGAAGGACATGAACAAGGGAAATATATTAATAGGAGAAATGGTCATTTGGATGAGTTAGATTCCTTCCATAAAACTACAGAAGTTTTTTTAGGACCCAGGAGATCAGAAAGATTAGCCAGCAAACAGCGGATCCCGTCGGATCCAGGTCCACAGGACCATGTGGGTGGAAGCGATTTTGTATGGAGGAACATGGGGAGGAGAGGGAGATAGATACAATTAGACAAGAAAACAATGGGATTACCTTCAAATACAAAGGATATATGATACATAATTATGCGAATTTGAAACTGGAAAAAGAACATTTTGAATTGTTTTCAAGGGGATTTAAGTTTGTGAGGGCAACCCCTGGAGATTTAGCAAAAATTCTGATGGAACTGAAAGTTTATCTGAGGAAGTTGAATTTAAGTTTAATTAACAAACAGGAAGAACTTTCTAATAAGAATAATAGAAACTTACAGGGTAGCTATTCCACGGGTAATACAGTTACTACTTCTCAAAGTTTAAAAAGAAGTAGCATTTATAACCCCACTACATCCGGTTATTAATATGTTTGAGAATATAGTAACTAACGAGGTTTATGAGACCTATAGTCAGAACCGGAAAAGGTTTACAAACAACAATTTAAAACAAACTGAGATCAAACTTCTTAATGCCCTAAGAGAAAATGTAGATTTGAGGTTCATGCAACCTGACAAGGGAGGTGGGGTAGTTATTTTTGAGCAGAAAGTATATGATGAGGTATTACTTGGCATGTTGAGTGATAATGAAACTTATACAATGGTTTCATTTAATGAGATCCAAACGGCTTATAGAAGGATAGATTCACTATTGGAAGAATACCTCACAGAAAATAGGATAGAAATTGGGATTTATAATTTTTTAAAACAAAAGCATCCACGTATATCCCAATTTTTTGGAATTCCTAAAATTCACAAAAATATACAAAAACCCCCCTTCCGTCCCATTGTCTCAGCTAAAAGTTCTAAGACACACCCACTGGCTGTATTTATTGATCAAACATTAAAAAATGTAGTAAAGGAGCAGGAACATTTGGTACAAGATTCATGGGATTTCTTGGGTAAAATTAAGAAGGAAAATTGGTCTGAGACATGTAAATTGGTTACCGTGGATGTCAAAGACCTTTTCACCTGTATTCCTAGGGTTGAAGGATTTGAATTTTTTGAGAATGTGGTCCATAAATATTTAGAGGCTTCAACAGATACAAAATTATTATTATTAGAAATGACAGAAACTGTATTGGACAACAATTTTATAACCTTCCTGGGAAAATATTACAGGCAAATGACAGGAGTGGCTATGGGGGCGGCTTGTGTCCCCATATATGCAAATCTTGTCCTCCTTGGTTGGGAGGAAAAGTAAATTTTTCCAAGTACATTCAGGAAAAATATTAAGGTATATCTTAGGTTTCTGGATGACATCTTCCTTATTTGGGAGGATGGTCATGAAAATAAGTTGGAGGAATTTATGAAATACATTAATGGAACTACTAATTTTTTGTCATTCACCCACGAAGTTCAGGATCAGAGTATTAGTTATTTGGACATCATTTTAAGTAAAAAAGTAAAAGGTTTTAAGTCCAATGTTTTTCGTAAAGAAACATGGTGCAATTCTTACCTTCATTATAATAGCCTACACCCGTTTCATCAAAAGAGAAGTGTTATTAAAGGACAGGCTGTAAGGGTTGCAAGAATGACCTCTGAACATGAAGATTTATTGAGTGAGTTTAGATTCTTGATGAAAACATTTTTGGAAAGAGGTTATCCCAGGGAATTAATTGGTGAAATATTGGAAGAGGTTTATTCTGGATGGGGTATGAAATACAAGCCATTGTTAGGACAAAAATTTACCTGTAAAGAGCATTCAAGTACCAATACTACGGATTTTTCCAAAGCATGTATTATAGAATACAATGAATTTACAGACAATTTTACCAGAATCTTAAAAGAAAATTGGTCTATTTTAAAGACCAATAAAGAAATCTATGATATTGTGGGGAATAAACCATTATTGACTTACAAGACTGGTATGAATTTCAAGAGGTTATTTGAGAGAGGTAGAAGTAATTTTGATAAAAAAGCAAAGAAAGGTACAACTAAGTGTGGCTGTTGTCGACAATGTAGATATATTAATCAGGCTGAAAACATAACATTAACCAACGGTCTTAATAGCAAGGTATCCTTTTGTAAGGGTAACTGTTGCAGTAAGATGCTAGTTTACTTAGCCACTTGCACTACATGTACCTCCTTTTATGTAGGCAAAACTGAGAGGGCACTAAAGGAGAGAGTATACGAGCATATCAATGATATTAGGATAAAAAAGGAGACAAGTGCCCTTTATAAACACTCTGTAAACTGCGTGGGCTTTATTGATTTCAAGTTTGCCATTTTAGAGTTAATGAGAATGGACACCAGGGGAGGTGATTTAAAGAACCAGTTATTGTTGAAAGAGATTAAATGGCAGTTGAGACTGAAATCAAATTATATGCCAGGCCTTAATGAATATATCAACATCAAGGCTATATTGATTGACAAAGCTGCTTCGGTTTAAAATTTATTTTCTAAATATACAATATTCAGTAAAAAATATAATGCTTAATATTTTTAAGAATAACTATCTATCAATCTAATGGTTGATTGACAATTGTGCTTACAATAATGGTATAGTATATTTGTCATAAATGTATAATAACAAGTTATATTTCTCTCAATTGATTTAAATGCAATTTTCTCCTTCCTTTTTCATTCAATTATGGTATTTGTTCACATGTTTCAATATTTATATAAGCCACACAACATTTTTCCACTTGTGTGAATATAATATATATTAATTATCATTATTAAATTGATATAGATTTGTATATATATAACAACAATTTTGTGGTATTTTTAAGACTTTTCTATAATGATTTTATAACATGTGTATATATATATAATTATTTATATAATTTTTAAATTTTAATGTTTAATATATATATTGTATTTTTGGTTATTTATTTTTTCTATTTTTTATTTAATTGTCATCAAATTGGTAATTTTTAAACATCTATTTTAAAATCCATTTTTTCCTTCATATTGTTAAGCATTTATTCATTCATTCATTTATTTCTTAATACAAATAATAATAGTAGCACAGTTATTTAAGGTTTAGTCATATAGAAAATACCTTTGGGGTGGATTATGTTAACTGTAATTTGATTGTGGTTAGTTTCACTTTTAGTAAAATGTATTGTATAAGCTAAATATATTTTATATATATTTTTTATTTAAAACATCCTATCAAATTACTAATATATGAATAGTATTATATCATGATACAAACGTATTTCATGGTTATTAATATGCACAACAGCACTTTAACAAAAGTATTTGAGAAAGGGAACAGCAGTGTACAAAAGGGTTAAAATTGGTTCAGACAAGTCATCAAATTTAATTATTTCATTTTATTTTGTTTGAGATTATTGAATGATTGATTTAATTTGTAATTATGGAACAATTATGTAATTAAGAATAGTATAAAACTGTGAGGCACTGTATAACAAGTATTCTGATGAAATCTGCTTAAGGCAGATGAAAGCACTCAATCTGGTGGATTTATTGGTGTAATAAAGACTGAAGGTTTGTTCGAACGGAGTCCGTTTTTATTCATGGTTGCAGTTTCGATTTTTAAACAAGGAGAAAGTTACTGTCAGGTACCTGTTGGTTGCCAGGATTCACCACATAATGAAAACACACAGGTCACTCCACAGCAAGTATAAATACGACTCTGTCATTGTCCATGTTGGTGTGAATGACCTGAGACATACCTCCCTGGACCACATGAAAAAAGAGACATGGAAGAGCTCTCGGATCATGTAGCCCAGGCAGGTATGACCCTAGACCCGAGTAGCATCCTGCCATCGCCCAAAATGCTACGACAACAGAAGGAGAAAATGATTGACTTTAACAATTGGCTAAGCTTCTGGTGTCATTCTAAGGGGATCCAGTGTCTGTCTGCCTAGGACAACATGATCAATACACCACGATGCTTTGCCAGAAATGGCCTGCACCTGTCACCCCTGGGATGCCGGATACTGGCTAAGGCTCTTGCCACCCCTATAGTGCCTTTTTTAGGCAAGGTTCAAATGACAAACTCACCATCATAGCAGGTATAAGCAAGCAAAATCTGAGGGTAATGCTACTCAATGCTAGAAGTCTAAACCTCGAAATGCACTCATCGAGGCACTCCTTAAAATAGAGAATATCGACATCTGTGCAGTGATGGAGACCTGCTTCAAGGCTCCAGAGAGCACCCCTACATTACCAGACTAGCCACCTAATCTGGACTGAAACACTAAAGGAGGAGGCATGTCCATATTCATTAAGGATATCCACACCTCCTGGCTAGTTGCTCAACATAATGCATCTGAAATTATCCAAGTGCAACTAACACTGGGAGAGACATCAATCAAGGCTGTAGCTTGTTACAGATCCCCCGCCATGCCCCAGGATGCCCACTTCACTTTTCTTGATCTTCTTCTTCTTCTTCTGTCTTTTTCCAGTTAAGGGTCACCACAGCAGATCACCTGTATGCTCCTGATTGGCAGTAGAGTTTTACGGCGTTGAGTTGCCAGCCCAGTGCCCAACCTTCCACAGAAGGCACACACATACAAGCACTCATGCCTAGGGCCAATCTGGAGTATCCAATCCACCTACAGCATGTCTTCGGGGTGTCAGATGAAACCAGAGCACCCGTAGGAAACCCACATGACCACAGGCAGGACATGCAGACTCCGCACAGAAAGCACCCTAGCCAAGGATAGAACCAGAGAGTCTCTTGCTGTGAGGTGGCAATGCTAACTGCTGCAACACCATGGCTGACCACTCCATGTTTCTTGATATACTGGGTAATATTAAGGTACAGCCCAATACTCTAATAATGGGCAATTTCAACTACCCACCATCAATTGGAAAATCTATTCATGTACTAACTCATTTGCTCAACGCTTTCTGGAATTCATAAATTCAAATGCCCTGGGTCAGCTTGTCCATACTCCCACCAGGGGCAGCAATATCCTGGACCTAGTCATTGCTAATATGGGCATCTGATGTTCCATGCCAGAGGTCAACTCCTTGCTGGTCAGAAGACCATAGATATCAATATTCTGCTTCCACCCCCCATTAAGGAAACCACAGTAAAAAACTTCTCCAAAGCCAACTTCATGCTTCTTAAGACAGAAGTGGGAAGCTTCATGACACCCATACAGATGGAAAATAGAGGTATGACTGCTGAATCCTACACAAATGCACTGTATAAGCACATACACGAGTGCATGGATCGTGCCACCCCCAACAGAACCAAGATACTATCCTCCAAAAAAAGGAAGCCAATCTGGTGGTCCCCTGACATAAACAAACTCTAAAACAGAAAGAAGAAGCTGTTGCAAAAAATACCCTCATTGCAGGAACTCCCTGGTCAGCCTCAGTAAGAAGCTGAGTTCCCTCATAAAATCCTCCAAAGCTAGTTATGAAAATAAAATTGCCACAGATTCTAAAGACAACCACTAAGCATTCTGCATCTATGTCAAGAATCTCAATGGTGACACTCAGATCTGCTATGAGCTACAGCACAATGGCAATAGATATACAGAACCAACTGATATTGCCAACATCCTGGCAAACTTCATCCCCTCCTCACTCCCCCAAAGAGCCCATCACTATACCGGAAGAATGCAAAGCCCCTGTAATCATGGCTGCACAAGTAAAGATCGCACTCTCCAAAGCCAAGAACACAGCATCGATGGGACCCGACAACATCCCAGGCTGTGTTCTGCATGAACTACAGAATGAACTGGCACCCCACCTAAGTGCCATGCTCCATCATAGCCTCACTTCAGGCTTTGTGCCTACTGAATGGCACACAGGGAAGGTTATCCCACTCCACAAAGAGGGTGCCACCATGGACCCCGGGAACTACCGCCCCATTAGCCTGACAAACCTGGTCTGCAAGGCCATGAAATGTATCATCTTGGAGCTTATAAACAAGGACATAGGTAATCTCCAAACTCTGGACCCCATTCAGTTTGGGTTTGTAAAAGGTAGGTCATGTCTTCTAAACCCGATTGACTTCTTTGAAGCAGTCACCAGAGCCATGGATGAGGGTAAGGTGGTGCACACAGGCTATCTGGACCTCGCTAAGGCTTTCAACACCATCCACCACTCTGGAATTATAGATACACTCACTAGACTGAGCATAAATCCCTATGTCACAAGATGGGTGGTCAACTGGCTCACTGACAGAACCACACAGTGAAAGTAGCCAACTCCAAATCCAACTTCAGACCAGTGACAAGTGGAGTACCGCAGGGCTCAGTCCTGGGTCCTCTCCTGTTTGGCATCTACTTCTCAAAGGTCCAGGCTAATACAGCAGGTCTTTGGCTAATGAAGTTCACAGATGACTGCAAACTAGGTGCCATAACAGAATTGTCTAATGATGTGGACATTCTACAAAGGGGCCTCACTGAGACTGATGCTTGGTGTCAAAGTCATGGCCTCAAGCTCAATGCCAAGAAGTGCACTGTTATCCCCTTTGGGAAAAACACTGTACCCATGAACTACCACATAGGCGGTAGCCTACTAAAGACCAAAAGTGTGATAAGAGACCTTGGGACACAGGGGGACAGTAGTCTATCCTTTGATAATCACATTGCCACAGTAGTCAGGAAATCCTTCTGCGTGGCACACCTCATCACAAAGGGGTTCACCTCCAGAAAAAAAAGAGGTCATTGTTCCTCTCTACTCATCCCTCATCATCCCTCATCAGACCCATTACAGAGTACAACTCCATGTTACACATGTACCTCGCAAGACATCTACAACTAGAAAGGGCACAGAAATACCTCACTAAGAGGATTACCAGCCTCAAACAGATGCCATACGCAGACTGTCTCACAAAACTCCAGCTCTACACCATTGCTTATTGCTTACTTAGAGGGGACCTCTGCCTAATATACAAAGCTATGTCAAACCCAGATCTGTTGGACATGCTACACTTAAAGAAACCCCAATCCCTCTGAGCCACATGCTCCAGGGACCTAAACCTTCCCACCACAATAAACAGAACATGCTGGAGGGATAGATTCCTGTCCCAGAGACTTCCCATGCTGTAGAACAGACTACCCGTTCATGTCAAGCAAAGCTCCTCATTAGCCCTCTTTAAGAAAATTTCGACAATTGGATGGGAAATAGGAAATCCACGCTGGGATCACTTCTGTGGCTCTGCTAGACAGGGGCACAGGAAAATAACTTTCTTGGGTGGCGAAAGCCAGGGAATTTTTTTGGCTAGGCTTATATAGGCCCCAGGGCCAATAGCCTAGTACCTACCTATAAAAAAATCATATAGTACTTAAAAAATAGATAAACAAGTAAAACACAACACTTTTACAGAGAGCCCATTCTCTAAGCACAATAATGCCCTCCGGGGTGTGTGTTAATGTGTAATTAACACTGTACCGTGCATTAATTACACATCAACACACACCCTGTCAGGCATTATTGCTTTTTTCACATAGTTCCCACCTACATCTAATTTTGAGGAAATAGTCCTCAGTTTTCTTTTCAGCATCCCACATTTCACAATTCAAATGGATTGCCAGACATTCAGTAATAAATGTATGGGTATTGCAGGGTCAACCGATGGCTGATGTGGTTTGGTGAAGTAGGGTACATGACCAAGCAAAGTCAGCTGTGGGTAAACCTGCATTACCTACACCTTAGAGTGATATACAGCTATTATACAATGCCTTTATTTAAAAAGGTACTTACCTTTTCTGAAATAGTGCAATTGTATTTCAGAGTCTAGTTTATTTTCTGAATTTTCTCATTAATGTAATCATCTGAGGATAACTTTACAAGCACTGTACAAATTTATGCTCACATTCATGTTAAAAATTACATAATCCATTTAGTTTAGGGGAACTACTGCCATTTTATGAGTATATAGTGGTAGCTCATGATTGAAAGGTGTGGTATAGTTTGTAGTATTTTTTTAAAATAAAACATTGACTGTTTGAAATCTGTAGTCTATCAAATACAGCTTCCAGCAAAAAGGAACATAGGAACAATCCAGGCAAGTGATCACTGGAACCATAAGATCCTTGGCTATATACACCTTTAAGTAGAAACACTTTAAAATTCATGCCACCATCTTTGAGTACGTAATAAAGCTCACTTCCCAAATTAAGTAAGACTATACATAATAACCCTGGTGTAAAATTGTGTTGACCTATTCAGTCATCAGGGCTTGTTTTAAAAATAGCCAAACTAGTACACTGACCTTCAGTGGTAACTTATTTCATATGCTGAGAATACTTTCAAGTTAAGAATCTATCCCTGCAATGAGCCTTGTTAATTTGCTGGTGTAGATTTAGGTCCGTAGTACAAGTATTTACAGAGCCAGTGGTTTTGCAAAGAAACAGGTCAAATAGGACTGGGTCTTTCATGACTCAAAATACAAGACACAGGTCACCTCAGAGCAGAATGTGGACTACTGACTATAAGGAAATTTTGCTAATCTAGCAAGACAGTTGAATGATTTAAGGTTTTTAATCTTCTTGGTGAGAAATAGCTGCAGTGGTGATGATGCGGTAGCGTTGTCACCTCACAGTAAGATATTGTCCGGTTCGATTCTCAGCTAGAGCGTCTTCTGTGTGGAGACAAGCGTGAATGGGCGTACCTTCATTGAAGGTTATGCATCAGGGCTGGCAACTCGGCATGTAAAAATCTACTGCCATTCATTAGCGGACCAGAGTTCCGCTGTGGCGACCCCTAACCGGGAAAAGCTGAAAGACACAGCAACAACAATCTTCTTGGTGAGAAATCTTCATGGTCTTTCTTGTCTTCCTGTCTTTCCAGTTGAGCAATATTTTTTGAATTTGTTCATACCAGTGGGGGCACTGTATATGATGATGTGTTTGATCAGGGAGGAGTACAATGGTAGGATGACTTCTTTGGATCGTGAATATATTCCCTTGGAAATTATCTGGTCCAGACAGAAGGATTTCCTGCCAATGGTGGGAACGTGATGACCAAATGTTACTTTGCTTTACTAGATAAAGTTGTTTTGGGAACCTGAATGTCAAATATTCTTGCAACTTAAATCTCTTCAGGTAACTGAAGAGAAATGTTGATAGCAGTGATGAAATTCTACAATGACCTCCCACTGTGGTAAGTACTACAGATCAATTTTAGATCTTAAATGTAACAGAGCTTCAAAATGGTGTCATAAAAAGAAAAATAGCCACTGTATAATAAACAAAATGAAAAGCCCTATGAAGTAATTTTGTCAACAGTGTACACATAAACAATCTTTCTTCTTATCTACACAATATAGCAAGTGTTTCTCTGGTTGATTGCCATACTCCAGATAAAATTGCTATAATTCTGAAAATTAGACAATTTAAAGAATATTTTACACAGTTAATGTTATTAAGAAAAAAGGGCAATTAGAATAATTACCTTTGTTGTAAGACTAGATGCAGCAGATCCAGCCATGGCTCGGCTTGTCACATGACCACGGAAAACAGAATTCACTGAGTTGAAAAAGCTAGATTTCCCAGCTCCTACTGGTCCAATGAGTAAAATCCTCACTTGAGGAATGGAACTTTGGATGGGTTTGTAATTTTGTATAGATTGCATGTATTCTCTCCTTTTCCTGTTGAAAAAGAAACACATTTATCACTGTGAGCTTAAATATTTGATGGTGTGTTGCAAGTGACAATAAATATTAAACTACACAGTTAATCACTTAATGAATTACCTATTGTTTCAGCTAAAATGTGTGAAGTCAGAACAAAACAGTATAGCACAGAAACAAATGTTACAAGTACATCAGTTTTTGCTACTTCTGTGCTAGTATCACTGAAAATAAAAATTCTCCAGTCCATATGTTTTATAAAAAGGTATTAAACTGCAGTGAGAACATGATTCCCTTTGTAGAATTCAGTTTCAATGAAAAAACATGATGACATGTTTTACTACAACAGTATGCTAGGGTTACCACCTGTCCCTCTTTGGGCAGCTGTGTCCTGCAAAAAAAAAAAAAAAAAACAACTAAAAAATGGCAGATATCCCGAGATTTTAGAACAACAAATATTTCTTAAGTTTTCTTTAATGGTTGCATAAAACAATTATTTTGCATCTGAAACACCCAAATGTTATAAGAAACAGAATAAATAACTCAAATACTATAAGAATAAGCTTTGATTCTGGCAAAAAGTGAAGTTCTGTCCTTTGCACTGGCCTTGGATATGTTTTATCCTGCAAAACTTCACGTTTCTACAGAAAATGTCCCACTTTGGGTAATTGAAAAGGTGGAAACCTTACATTATGCCCAGTAATGTGGGCTGCTTTAGTCCAAACAAGATTATCTTCTTTTTTGTATAAATTTCACTACTCATATTCAGCACTTACAGCATTTACAGATATACTGAGGCAGTTGCTATTAAGAAATTATACAGCATGACAGCTAAGACTATTCCTGAAAGAAGATAGTGGGGTAGTCAGAAAAAAGGATGACATGACTGTACAGTGTTAAACAGCACAGTCAAAGTATCATGATATGGCTTTACAGAGATTAGACATGCATGATTTCTGGCATTCCACAGCCATACTGGGAACATTGCTGCATAATGAAACTTTGCAACCAAGATAACAACTGTAATCATGCTTTTGACACAACTGTAGTATGAAGAGTCAAATTATTGAAAGGAAAGCAGCAGGAAGGTGGCAGGGTTGATGCTATCAGTGTCCAAACATGCATGGAAGTGCAATATAGCTGCAACAAAGGCACTGAAGGCAGCTAATATAACAGCACCAGAGCAACGTACCATTTAATTTTATCATATAGACTGGGTGGAAAGGGAGAGATAGAGCAGGCAGAAGTGGAGAACAGCAAGCAAAAAAACATACAAATGGACTACAAACAACTGATGGAGAGTAATAGAAAACAATGGAGAACAGAATGATGGGGGAGAGGGAGGGGTCTGCAGAGTGTTCCAGAAAATACCTCACCCAAATATTAGTTATCTGCATACCTGATATCATGAGCAAGCTCCACTTCTGATGACCTGATGGTTGGGTCTGCTGGCTGTGTGACCATATCAGCCACACAAGGATAAACACCAGGGTACCAATTTGAGAGGTCCTCCTCAGGTGATGCACTTCCCTCTGGGTGACCCAGGAGAGCCACTGCACACTACTCTCAGATGATTATCCTGCACTCCTATCTCTGAAAAAGTGACAAGGGAGGCCACCAATGAGTCTCCAAGGTTGCCTTCCACTGGCTGACATTCTTCACCCTGAAAAGAGAGGCAGGCCTGGAGATGGCTGGAGACCTGGTTGTTGGTACTGTGATGGCTGTAGAGTGCAGCAGCTGTTGTCTCACCACTGCCTGCATTATTACTGAAGCTGTACAAAAAATAAATGGAGAAGAAAACAACAAAGTGAAAAAAGTGACAAAGAGAGATACACATGCGAGTACATGCGCAAATGCACACACACACACACACACACACACACACACACACACACACACACACACACACACACACACACACGAGTGTGTTCTGGAGGTGCTCCTCAGGAAAAGTATCCTACAAGTATGAGGCCTATTCAAAACACTCCAGCTGAGAGCTTTTTAAGTTGCAGTATTTGCATTCCTGAAGGAGAGGGTCAACTTGAAAGTCTCTAGGGGACAGGACAGGGAAGGTTGCAGTGCTACTGAGGGATCATGACTTGGCAGAGCACACAGGAATGCGATCAGGTCCTGTCACTACTCTGCTGTGTATGGTTAACAACAGCTTTTCATATGCACTTGGATTACATGACATTCTACTGATGATATGAGACCGCTACAGACTGTGCTATCAGCACAGGTCTGATGGACAGTAAGCATAGAGAATATGCCTGCTGCTGCTGCCACCACACTATGGCATGGGATTAGAATAGTTACACTATAATAGCACACAGGTCTGTGGCCACCAAAAGGCTCCTGAGATAGTGTTAGGCCAAAGGTCATCTGGCTTAGACAGCCTTGCAAATCCACACTGGTCCACATGTGTAACTCACAGGTTGACAAGTCCTTTCACGGAAGAGATGGCAATGGCTATAAAAGTGCAACACCATGGAAATGAAGGTGGTACAACAGGCCCTTGTACATCTTTGAGAAAGGTTAAGCAGATAAGGCCTTCTGGAACCAAGTGCAACAGGGACTGGTGCAGGACATCAATGTAGTGTGTGGCCATAATAAAACAAATAATACAGGTAATTGTAGAATTGCTGATAAGTTACTGCATGCCAAGACCAAGGCACATGAAACTGCCAGGGACAGGCTGTTCATATTGGGGTGGATCACCAGCACTAAGGCTTCTAAATCCTCTCCAGGGAAAGTGAGAGAAAGCTCATATCTGGTGGTGTCTTGGATGTGGGAGGTGGACTGGTAAAGACTGTCAATGTCTGCACAGAATGCATCAGCTGAGCATTAGCATTTACCATTCCCAAAGGAAAATTACTTACAACTACGAATGGCTTACTCAGACAAACACGTATGCATTTCTGTCATCCTGAGATGTCAGAGCTACAACAGTGACAACCAGCAGAATAAGGTAAATATGTAACCATTACATATACAACTAGTAAGCAGCAGTTTGTTTTCCACATGGTGGTGGAAGTCACAAATATGATCCAGCATTTCCACATGAGTGCTATGTATTAACAAGTTCCACTGGGAGAGGATCCAGCACAACAGGTTGGAGCATGCCTGATGTCAGCAGGTCACCAGTGGCTGATGCTGATGACATTATGCTCATGAAACAGACCAATGACATAATGGCCCTGTTAGAAACACTAACAGTGGAGGAACACTCCCAGCAACTACAGATGAAATGTTGATGGTGTAGGGCAAGATGAAACTCTGGTATCATGTGTTCAGTGATTAACATCCAGTCCACTTCAGACCCAGCCCTGATACATAGTTGTCACCACCACAGATGGCATCACTGGTCTGCATTGCCTCTGAGGTTTGCACACACAGCAAAGGGGAAAGGTGAGTATTTTTTCATCACTACCAGGACTCCAGGAAATTCTAAGGCCTAGGCATTATCGTTCGCATCAACCAGTAAATGTGCAGGTCAATGATCAAAGCACAGATGGCATGCATCTCGGATATGTTGAATGTGTTCATGACTTGTGTAAGGAACTTCAGTTGCTGCTGGAAATGTAGGATACCCTGTAAGGTATTCAGAGTGACATGGCATATAGGGACCAGTTATGCTGGTTAAGGGCACTAGTGGCCCATATGGCAATTATTGGTACAAGCAATGAGGATGTGGCAAATGGCCACCATAGCCATATTAACATAATGATGTTATGATCATATGCCAGGTTTATGCAGACAGAACACACCATTCCAGAGATAGCATCACTGTTTACACTGTTCATGGCTACTTCAAAACCTAGGAATGCATAGTTCCATGGTTGTGTTGGCACTCTTCTGGCTCTATTGAGGGCACACCCACCAGGCAAGCCAATCAGAATATGATAGATTGATCATATTCTCCTGAAACACTGCTTGGAGAAACACCTACCCATGCCCATTCCCATGGTCATGGATGCCAACATTGCACTACAATCAGGGCCACAGTGGGGTTCCCATGGATAAGATACCTCTAGTCCTAACACTACATGAGCACATAGGTTCATAGGTAAGTACTAGGCTATTGACCCTGGGGCCTATATAAGCCTAGCCAGAAAAGTTCCCTGGCTTTCACCACCAAGGAAATTATTTTCCTGTGCCCCTGTCAAGCAGTTCCGCAGAAGTGATCCCCAGGGTGAATTTTCTATTTTCCATCCAGTTGTCAAGATTTTTCTTAAAGAGGGCCAGTGAGGAGCTTTGCTTGACATGAATGGGTAGTTTGTTTCAGAGTATGGGAAGTCTCTGGGACAGGAATCTATCCCTCCAGCATGTTCTGTTTATTGTGGTGACAAGGTTTAGGTCCCTGGAGCATGTGGTTCAGAGAGATTGAGATTTCTTTAAGTGTAGCATGTCCATCAGCTCTGGGTTTGACATAGCTTTGTATGTTAGGCAGAGATCACCTCCGAGTAGGCGATATGCGACGGAGTAGAGCTGGAGTTTTTTGAGATCTACGTATGGCATCTGTTTTAGGCTGATTATCCTCTTAGTGAGGCACTTCTGTGGCCTTTCCAATTGTTGTAGGTGTCTTGTGAGATACCTGCCAAATGGGGCATTGTACTCTATAATGGGTCTGATGAGGGATGAGTAGAGAGGAACAATGACCTCCTCTTTTCTAGAGGAGAACCCTTTTATGATGAGGTGTGCCACATAAAAGGATTTTCTGACTACTGTGGCTATGCGATTATCCAAGGAGAGACTATTGTCCACCTGTGTACTGAGGCCTGTTATCACACTTTCAGTGTTTATGAGCTACCGCCTATGTGGTAGTTCATGGGTACCGAGTTTTTCCCAAAGGGGATAACAATGCATTTCTTGGCATTGAGCTTGAGGCCATGAATTTGACACCAAGCAGCTGTCTCTGTGAGGCCCTTTTGAAGAATGTCTACATCATTAGGTGATTCTATTATGGCTCCCAGTTTGCAATCATCTGCAAACTTTGTTAGCCAAAGACCTTCTGTGTTGGCCTGCACTTCAGAGAAATAGATGCCGAACAGGAGAGGACCCAGGACCAAACCCTGTGGTACTCCACTCATCACTGGTCTTTTGTCGGACTTGGAGTCAGCTACTTTTACTGTGTGGATTCTGTCAGTGAGCCAGTTGGCCACCCATCTTGTGACATAGGGATTTATGCCCAGTTTAGTGAGTTTATCTATAATTCCAGAGTGGGGGATGGTATTGAAAGCCTTGGCGAGGTCAAGATAGGCTGTGTACATGACCTTGCCCTCGTCTATGGCTTTAATGACTGCTTCAAAGAAGTCACTCAGGTTTAGTAGACATGATCTACCTTTAACAAACCCAAACTGAGTGGAGTCCAGGGTTTGGAGGTTACTTATGTCTTTGTTTATAAGCTCCAAGATGATATGTTCCATGGCCTTGCAGACCAGGCCCGTTAGGCTAATGGGCCAGTAGTTTCCGGGGTCTGTGGTGGCACCCACTTTGTGAAGTGGGATAACCGTCACTGTGCACCATTCAGTAGGCACATAGCCTGAGGTGAGGCTATAATTGAACATGGTACTTAGGTTGGGTGCCAGTTCGTTCTGTAGTTCATGCAGTATGCAGCCTGGGATGTTGTCAGGTCCCACGGATGCTGTGTTCTTAACTTTGGAGTGTGTGGTCTTTACTTGTTCATCCATGATTACAGGGGCTTTGAATTCTTCCAGTATTAAGATGGGCACTTTGGAGGGTGGGGGTAAAGTTAGTACTGAATCTATCTGCCAAGATGTTGGCAATATCAGTTGGTTCTGTATATTTAGTGCCATTGTGCTGTAGCTCAGAGCAGATCTGAGTGTTGTCATTGAGATTCTTGACATAGCTGTAGAATGCTTTGTGGTTGTCTTTGGAATCAGTGGGGATTTTATCTTCATAACTGGCTTTGGAGGATTTTATGAGGGATCTCAGCTTCTTGCTGAGCAGGGAGTTCCTCCAATTGTGGGATTTTACTCTTTTTTGCAACAGCTTCTTCCTTCTGTTGTAGAGTTTGTTTATGGCAGGGGACCACCAGATTGGCTTCCTTTTTTTAGAGGATACCATCTTGGTTCTCTTGAGGATGGCACGATCCATGCACTCATGTATGTGCTTATACAGTGCATTTGTGTAAGATTCAGCAGTCGTACCTCTATTTTCTATCTGCATGGGTGTTGTGAAGTTTGCCATTTCTGTCTTAAGAAGCATGAAGTTGGCTTTGTAGTAATTTTTGATGGCAGTTTCCTTAATTGGGTATGGGGTTGGATGTGGAAGTCTAGGGTGATTAGCTTGTGGTCAGATCTAACCAGCGAGGAGTTGACCTCTGGCATGGAACACCAGTTACCCAAAGTGGTAATGACCAGGTCCAGGATATTGCTGCCTCTAGTGGGTGTGTGGACAAGCTGATCCAAGGTGTTGGAATTTGAGCAAATGAGTTGGTACATGAGTAGTTGTCCCAGTTGATGGTGGGGTAGTTGAAATCACCCATAATTAAGGTATTGGGTTGTACCTTAATACTTTCCAGTATCTTAAGAAATAAAGAGTCGGAATCCTGAGGCATGGTGGGGGATCTGTAACAACCTACAACCTGGATTGCAGTATTGCCCAGTGTTAGTTGCACTTGTATAATTTCGGATGCATTATGTTGAGCAACTAGCCTGGAGGTGTGGATATCCTTAATGAATATGGACATGCCTCCGCCTTTAGTTTTTCAGTCCAGGTTAGGTGGCCGAAAGGTGTGGTATGAATTATAGCCTGGTAATGCAGGGGTGCTCTCTGGAGCCTTGAACCACATCTCTGCCACTGCATAGATGTCTATGTTCTCCATTTTAAGGAGTGCTTCGAGTGAGTACATTTTGAGGTTTAGACTTCTAGCAGTGAGTAGCATTACTCTCAGAGTTTCCTTGCTTGTACCTGTTACGGTGGTGAATTTAGCATTTGAACCTTGCCTAAAAAATGCACTATAGGGGTGGCAAGATCCTTAGCCAGTATCCAGAATCCCAGGGCTGACAGGTGCAGGCCATCTCTGGTAAAGCATTGTGGTCTGTCGACCATGTCATCCTAGGCAGACAGCTACTGGATCCCCTTAGAATGACACCAGAAGCTTGGCCAATTGTTGAAGTCAATCATTTCATCCTTGTATGGTGGTATCATTCTGGGTGATGTCAGGATGCTACTCAGGGCTAGGGTCATACCTGCCTGGGCTACAAGATCCAAGAGCTCCTCCGTGTCTCTTTTCATGTAGTCTAGGGAGGTATATCTCAGGTCATTCACACCAACATGGACAATGACAGAGGTGTATTTGTACTCATTGTGGAGTGACCTGAGTGCATGTGTTATGTGGCGGATCCTGACACCTGATAGGCAGCTGACAGTAACTTTCTCCTCATCCACCATTCCATCCATGGAGGCTTTACCCCCATTGCTGGAGGATGTAATCCCTGACCCTGAACACCTAGGCATGTGTGTGTTTGATGCAACCACCACTCATATCCCTCCTATGTACATTAGCATTGCTCACCCCTGCCACTTTGCTCCATGCCATCTGTGCAAATGAAGCTGACTTTGTCCTATTCACTGTTGTGGCTTTTTGTGGTACCAATGTGATCAGTCAAACACTGTAATGTAGCCTGGTTGTATTACTGCATGCATTAGTTTTATTCTGTGTTTATTTGTCATGGTCCAGATTTATGAATCAGGTACTATAGCATTGCTTGTGTCATGATGTACTGCACCCATGTCTGTCTTGCACATGGTACTGTTGCAGCTAGTTCCTCCACTGGTTCCTCACCCAAGTCTTACACCATTGCTGCCACAGGTATGTCAAGCAGTGATATGGTGTCCCCATGTTGTAAATTGCTTTTGCCAAACCATGTTATGCAGCATGACGCAGACCAAAAGCATCATTGTGCGGGTCTCCAAAGCACAGTGCAGTACACTGCCAGATGTATTTAAATAGCAGAATTGGGCCTTCCAAGGAGTCTAAACACTGGTTCAACAAGGTTATGTGTCTGTGACAGTGTAGTATTATATGCTATCTCCTCCATCATCTGATGTTGATGGCATACAGCATGATGTACCAAACATCACTGCAACACACAGCATTATGAGTATTCAGATACTTACATTCATTGTCTAGGCTACTGGGGACTGCTTAGGTGGCAAGCATCTACCTGATAGATGAACCTGTAAAAGAAATCACTTTACATGAAAAGCTATCATAGGTTAGGCCATACATGTGTGAGTTGTGGGAATCATTGAAACTGCTTATGTGATGCACACACATGTCATACATATTACTCTGTGCACTGCACACCACCTGGCCCTTTTTGCTATGGGAGCCCTTCTGGTTGATATACTAAACACCATGTGGAGCAGGTGAGGCCCCATTAACAATGTAAGTAAAGTCTTTGGCCCTTTAAGTCTACAAGAAATTAGACTATATCACAGAATGTCTTCACTGCAGTGGTTCTTCAGTGTGCTCCTGCACATACTACAGCATCATGTTATGGAACTGGTGTGAGATTCACCGAGCTGATGCTTGTAAAGCTCCTAACATGTCACCTGTTAGATACTAAAAAGTCCCTGTAGCAAGGATGGTTAATGCTACACAAAACTTGCTGTCTGCGGGGACAGGTATTCCATGCATCACCTTAATTTCCTGTGATGATACCACATGTCCATTAACTCCTGTATGATACCTCAGTTCATACAATTGAGGTCAACAATGATCCAGTCATGGATATGACGGTATGTCAGCTGCTGCAGCTGTGTGCAGATTCTAAAATTTATTCAAAGACACAACGGATTATAGATATATTTACAAAATCTTATGCAAATCAATTTGGCACCACAAAAGGGGTGGTAAGTTGTCCTAGTGACATCTGGATAACCCCAGATACTGGAGTCAAATTAGATTATATTGAAAACCAACTGTGGAAATTGGATCCAAACAAAGCACAGGGAGGAGATGGAATAAGTAACAATGACCTGAGAACACTTAAGCAAAAACTTACTCTGCCATTATATGTATTATTCACTAGGTCATATAAATATGGGGAGACATGCACTTATTAAACCTGTCTTTAAGGGAAAGGGGAGTAGGACAAACCCAGACTCATACAGACCTTTAAGTCTACCTTCATGTTGTGGAAAAATAATGGAGAAGCTAATACTGGATAAGTTATTGTCAGAACTGGATAGATTGGGCTTGAAACCATATATCAGCATGCATATGTTGAAAATAGATTTATTACCACCTGTAACATGATGCTCTATAACAATATAATAACAGCTATGAGTGAAAAATTGTGCTGTGATGTGATTTATATAGATTCAACTTCAGCATTTGAAAGGGTCATGCACAAAACACGAATCAATAAATCAGTACAACTAGGTATTGATGTACTGTTGATAAGATGGATAGCCGCATGGCTTATAAATAGGACATGGCAAGTATCACAGACCATCTGGACAGGTGAAATCCTTGGTTACAGTCAAGGTGTCCCACAGGGCTCTGTACTAGGCCCTTACTTGTTTTGATTGTATCTTTCAGACCTTACTTTTTTATCTGAGGAGTTCTACAGTTTGTATGCTGACAACCTGAAATTGGGTATACTGATTACAAGTGTTACAGATAAGGCATATGAGATTTGGGAGACAAACTGAAAGGTGAATATTTAATACAGCACACAGTGATTGAAACTGTAGACTCATTTAAGGACCTGGGTATATGGGTAGATTCAGCTATTAGTTTTTCTAATCATATCAACCAATTGGCTAATGATAGTTATAGAGCTATAGGTTGTATAAAAAGATTTATAAAACCTAGGAAATCAAACATAATGAAGTCATTGTTTGTTAGTTACATTAGACTCAAACTTGAGCATGGAGTAACAATGTGGAAACCCTATAGGAAAACAAGCATGAATAAACTGGAAAGAGTACAGTGAAAATATACTAAGGGCATCCATGGATGTGAAAATCTAAGTTATTATGAAAGACTAAAATATCTGAACTTGTACAGTGTCTCGTATAGATATTTAAGAGGAGATCTTATTCAGGTATATAGGGAATTTAGGGACAGCTACCTCTGGGAATGTTTGGGGTTATCAAAAAGTACTATAGAATCATCAGACAACCTATGCAGAAGATTCTATAGGAATGAGAAGTGTACTAATTGGTTCTCTGAGAGAGTAGCTGATGCTTGGAACAGACTACCTAATTACATTAAAGCAAGTACTAGTTTAGATATTTTTAAGAACAGCCTGGACATTTATTATGCGAACAAGTGTTTTGGCATGTTGGCAAGCTAGAAGGGCTTTAATGCCTGTGCTTGAAACATTTGTATGTATGTACTACTGTTTTGCAGAAGATGACAATGTGCAACATTGTGGACACTGGCTCCTATGATAGACACTAACACATCCTGTCCAACTACTCCTGATGATATTACTATTGCTGTCACTGAAGCAAGATACAAATGCACAAGAAAAACACTGGTGCTGGTGTTCAGAATGGCTAAATGGTGTGGCTTGCCAAGCTAATTTTATATGTTTCTAAATCATGCTTCCATGTTTCATTTTGTCACTTGCATATAAGATGGTTATCATTAACAGGTGAATACTTATCTGTATGTCATTATCCATTCATATTAGCACAATGATCTGTTTTTGCTAGTTCAGTCAATGTGTCTCGGAATTGTCCTTGCCTGCTTGTCACCACTCACCAAGCTATTTTGTGAAATGCACTGTGCCATCTATTTCCAAATTCCCTCCACACAGACTGTTTAAAATAACCCAGTGACACTGATAATATCACACAGCTTTGAAACTTTGAAACAAATTCTACTTTTACTGAAAACTATTCTATATCATACTAAATGCAAAGACAATTCATATATACACATATGCCAATAAATGTGCAGTTTCCATATCAGAAGTGGATGTGTGGCTAAGATGGTGAGCAGTTAACAACAATGTTTTTAGCTCTGCTTCATTTTAACATCTTTGACAGGATTTTTACAAAAACACTTAAATAGAATGTTTTAAAACGTGATGGATTTATAGTTGATTAGCTTTTGAAAGATTTAATACAAAAATAACAAGTTTGAAACTCTTTTAATTGCTTTTTCCTGTCAAGAAAACTAGAAAGAACTAATTGTCTCAAAATGAGCCACTATAAGCCCAGTGTACAGGACAGTACTATGAAAGAAAGACATACAGGCTATACTAAGTAACATAAGTGAGTTATCTATAAAGACAGATAGACTAGAAAGCAAAATGGACAATGTTAAAGAGGAATATAAAAATCAAACTGAAGTGCTGAGTGAATCCCTTAAACAACAATCATCACAAATCTTGAGTATAGAACAGGCAATGTCTGATTTTGATGGAACATTGCTTGAAAATGAGAATAACACTGACTTTCTTCTGAAAGAAAACAACTTACTCCAGGAAAAATAGAAGACTTAGAGAACAGCTCTAGAAGGAACAACATCAGGATTTATGACATTTGTGAAAAAGAAGAGGGTGACCGTGTGATTCAATTTCTCAATACCTAGCTGCCTAAAACTTTGAACCTACCTAAAGGTTTTTCCTTTGGAATCAAAAGGGAACATAGATCACTTTCTAACTCAACTTTAAAAAAAAAACACCTTTACCAAGGTCAGTGATCATAAGATTTTTCTCAATTCCAGATAAGGATTTAGTCTTAAAAGCTGCATGGACTAATTATCCAGTTAAAATGAAAGAAAATACTATACGATTGGCAATGACTATTCAACATTAGTGATGTGAAAAAGATAAACATGTGTGCCACTTGTTAAAAGTTTAAGGAAAACAATATTAAAGCACAAACCTTGTTCCCAGAAAGATAATGATTCACCTTCCAAAAGGAAAGAAGATTTTTAACACCTTGAAGATGCAATGGACTTTATACAGAAAAATAAAATTCTACAAATAAATAAATAAAAGCACAGAAGAAATGGACTGGAATCTATAACTTCTCTGAGGAGAAATGTAACAAGAGATGCTCAGTTAATAAAAGAAAAAACAGTAAAAACTGAAGGACAAATGAAAATCAATGCACTTCATTGTTATGAATTCTTATTAATTTAAAGAAGTGCTTGAATACTTATGAACAGGTGCTGAATACAACTTTTTACAAGGTAAATCATTTCTTTCTTTCCTTACTTTAAATGGTTACTGCTTCCCTTTTTAAAATGTTTAGCTACCTATGAAATTAAAGTCACTTATTTCATTTAGAGTTCAAAAGGTTAAACTATTCATTTAATTAAAAGTTCATCATTATTATGATGAAACTTATGTTAGATGGCATACTTTCTGATATCTTGGCATAGCTGAGTAATGTACTATTAAATATAATACAAGATGCAACATCTAAAGAGGCATGTTAAGTTACATTCTGGGTTCATAAAATGGTCAAGTAATGTGCTACTGATAGTATACTTGACATACAATAGCACACAGGAAAGACATGCTATGTTATAAACTAAGTATAAAAATACAGCTTTTTACATATATAAAAGTTACTATGCAATGATATGAAATAATTAGAGTAATATTTAAACTTTCACAGGATAAACCTAGATCACACATAACTGTCATTCTTTTAAGAGGGAGACCGTGTGACTCAATTCCTTAATACCTAGCAGCCAAAAACTTTGAACCAGCCTAAAGTTTTTTCCTTTGGAATTAAGAGGGCACATAGACCACTTTCTAACACATTCTTTAATGCAAGTTTATATGCTATGTCTCCTTTAAAAAACGACAGTCTGCTTTATATTAAACTTCTCATACAATTAGTGCTTGCTGAATCATTGAATGTTATTTCTTTGAGTGTAATGCATCTGGAGCATTTCTCCCCGGGCCTCCGCTGAAAACAGGCTCTGTGGAACCTAGTCGGACTTTCCCGGTCAACAAATGTTAAATAAATAAATAAATAAATAAATAAATAGTGTTTGTGATACTTTGAGATGTTTCTTGTTTTTTTTTTATTTTTTTGGTGGTTTGAGGGATTGGTGTGTGGTGCGGAAGTGGCTTGGATTCACTTGCAAGCATTTTTTGTTAACTGTAACTGATCGACTGTTCATTTTCAAGTCCTTATCATGAAAACCAGCTTGAAACAACTTAGAGTCATGAGTACTTTTGTGATGCTTCCAGAGTTCTGAAAATTCTAAGAAGTGTCCATGTTACTTGTTCCTTTCTAAAAGTAAATAATATTTTGCACCGTGTGATAAGATGTCAAAGAATATAACTTAGATAATAAGCAAAAGACAGTGAATTGCATTCTAAACCACTGTCAGTTATTACATAGTTCTGCATGCTTGCTACTGATAATATACTTAACATGCAACAGCACTCAGGAAAGTTATGCTATGTTATAAAGTATAGAAAATATAGTTTCTTACATACATAAATGATGTTACTGGAATGTTACCAAACAATTAGAGTAACATTCACACTTTTACAAGTTAAACCTGGATCATGCATAACTGCCATTCTTTTAATGCAAGTTTATATGTTGTGTCTCCTTTAAAAATGACAGTCTGCTTTATATTAAACATCTCACACAAATAATGCTTACTGAATCATTATTTTTTTTATTTAAATACAATAGCTTTTTAGTGGTTAACATATTTTGAAATGTTTTTTGTTGTTTTTTAGTGGTTTGGAGGCATTTTGGGGATTGATGTGTGGTATGGAGGTGGCTTGGATTCACTCATTGATATTTGTGTGTGACATGTAGCTGATAAACTGTTCATTTGCAAGCCTTTGTCATGAGGACCAACTTGAAGCAGCTTAATTAGAGTCATGAGCACTTTTGTGATGCTCCCAGAGTTCTAAAAATTCTAATTACTGTCCAGGTTACTTCTTCCTGTCTAAAAGTAAATAATCATATTTTGAATCATATGTTAAAATGTCAGTGAATACAAGTTAGATAATAAACAAAAGACAGTGAATTGCATGCTAAACCACTGTCAGTTATTAAATAGTTCTGAATGCTTGCAGTATACCAAAGGGATAGTTTATAGACTAGTCTATAGAATGACACTTCTGATAAAAAATAGGATTGTGTTTCACTGTTATTGTCTCTTTTTAATGATAACAAAACATAATATCTCAGAACAATTTGTTATGGAAAGTTTGAATCTTAAAATGGAAGATTTTTCAGATGTTTGTTCAGGTACTATTAGATATAACATTTAAGGAAAAATAGGACTGATTCTACAAGTAGTACTAGACCAAAGAGTATCAAATAGATAAGGGCAAATATAAATTTGCTATGATATGATACTCTACACTAGGATTATAGCTAAAATATAAAACTCAGAAATACAGTAATAGTACAAGACATAGTATACAAACAGAAATAGAAAGAGATAAGAGTAAGTGACTATGTATATAGTTAATAATATAAATATGCCTACAAGGGTGGGAGGTTGACATAGTGGTTAAGGTGTTTAGCTTATAGGCAGGGCTAAAGTGTTTGATTCTCTCATGGGGTAATTGGCTGGACGTGGAATGGCCATAAGGACAGTCAGCCTGGTACTAATTTACAAACTTATGATCCTATGAACAAGCTTTACACTCAGTAAATAAAATAGAAAAAGTATAAAATCATCTGACCTATAAATGAATACATATGAAAATGACAACTGACTTTTTCCATATAGTAGACCAGGGAGCATACCTGCCAATCTCTTAGTGCAAGAAATCTGGACAAAGTCTAAAATAATGGAGACAGAGGCCTAGACATTTTTAAATATTGCTCTTCCAAACTTAGAAAGTTGTAACAGTAAAAGGATTTGTGCTAGCATGCATTTGCTAAAAGATAATAAGTCTGAAACTCAAATGTATGTCATTATTTTGTAACTTCTCTCCATTGTGATTTGCCAGAAAACCACAAATTTTCTGAGGAACACATCAAGAATATGAGGTAAAAATCTGGACATTCTACAGAAATCTGTATAGTTGAGACCTATTCCAGGAGATAATGTGAGGCACAGAGAAAGACGATTGTAGATAAATTTAGTTTGGTCAACTTATAGTAAAGATTTTGACCACCTGTCTAAATTTTCTTATTGATAATACCTCACTGACAGGCATTCTAAAAATATGAGACACATTAATTTGAATCAGAAGCATGAGCTACACATTTTTAGTCTATTGAGGGATAGGTTCATGACCAAAAAACTCCCCAGACTCTGGAATAGACTGCCCATACATGTCAAGCAGAGCGACTCTTTGGCCCTTTTCAAAAGGAACCTTGACGATTGGATGGGAGATAGGAAATTCACCCTGGGGATCACGTCAGTTGCCCTGTTAGACAGGGGTCCAGGGAAGTAAATATTGTGGGAAGAAATAGCCAGGGAATTGTTATGGCTAGGCTTGTATAGGCCCTAGGGCCGCTAGCTTAATACCAACCTATGAACCTATGAAGAGTTTGAATGGTAGTTTGTTCATCTTTTTCAACAAACTAGGAATACGTTTTTCCATGGTACAATGTTTTAGGGTTAAATCATTAGGTGATTTTTTTATTTGTTTCAAAAGTTTTGTCCGTAGCTGAATATTTCATACTGTTATATGTAAAGTATATAGAGTTAAGCCACGGTGGTGCAGCGGTAGCATTGTCGGCTCACAGCAAGAGATTCTCCCATTCAATTCTTGGCTGGAGCACCTTCTGTGTGGAGTCTGCATGTCCTCCCCACAGTCGAGTGGCGTTCGAAAGACATGCGTGAATGGGTGTGCCTTTGTTGAAGGTTGGGCATCGGGCTGGCACCTCAGCACCATAAAAAAATCTGCCAATCATTAGCAGACCTGAGTTCTGCTGTAGCGACCCCTAACCGGGAAAAGCCGAGAAGAAGAAGAAGAAGATATGTAAAGTATATAGTAAGATTCGTACATAAATGTGATTTAATTGTACCAGTTTTCTTTCTCTTTTATATAAATGTCTGATTTTAAATGCATATCTATAAATATTAATGGATTGAATAATCCAGTAAAGAGGGGTGTCTGTTCAAATACTTGCAATTACATAAATCTCAAATAGTATTTCTACAAGAAATGCATTTACTTAATAAAGGATGTAAATAAACTTTAATTAAAGAGTTATTTACTTTTTGCAGGTTCTGGCTTTTGAGGTAAAAGAAGAGGTACCCTCATTTTATGGAAGAACTCACCAGTAATGTCTATGTAAAAGATACCTATGTTGATAAAAATGGTATGTTAGGCATTGTTATAAGTGAATGGAACAGAAAGTTATACACATTGGTGAACTCTTATTGGATTCCAGGGGTTGGAGCTAAAGATGCAAAAAATTACTTAGACACTACAGCCTATTACATGAAAGGTGAAGTCATAATGGCTGGTGATTCTAATTGTATTTTATCAGACAAAGATTCCACTGCATATAGAATGCTGAGAATCACATCTTCAGCCAAAAACTTAATGAATTTTGTAATCTAATGAATTTAAAGGATGTATATGAGCTAAGGGAAACAAACTCACTTTAATTTACCCATTATTCATATAGATATGGAACATTAACAAATACTGATACAATTTTTGTATCAAACAATCTGTTATCACATATCAGAGAAGTTTCAATAGTTTCATGTCCATTATTGGGCCATAATGCTATAATCTTTAATATTATTTTAAAAACTGACAATTTAATACATCACATGAGACTACCAGCATACATTATTTAAATAAAAGGATTCAAGGATTGGTATATTAAAGAGATCAAACATTTCCTAGAAATAAAAATGAATGGTGAACTATCTGATATTGTCCTGTGGGAGTCAGTAAAGACTTACTTAAATGGAAGAGTTACACACTGGTATATTAGTTATACAAGAGAATGAGACAAAGAACTGAATACATTACAGGCTAAAATAGACACACTAAAGTTAAATTTAAAACCAAATGACAGTATCAGTCAGTCTGAACTTAATTTAAATACAAAATATGTTGAAATTCTAAATCATAAAGTTTCAATAAACCTAGCTAAACTTAATCTTCTGGCATATTCAGTAAACCCTTTAAGTTTGCATAAACTTGCTCTTAGATCAAAGAAAATGAATAAACTAAATCACATCAAAGACATTATAACACATATAAATAATACAAAAGAAAGAAGAACAGATATTAAAGGTATTCTTGAGGGCTTTAAAATATTTCATGAAAATATAAATAATAATACAAATAAAGTAGATAATGATGACATACTCTAAATAATAAAATACCAAGTGAACAAATAAAAAATGATAGATAATTCACTTTAACAGAAATAAAAGATCAAATAAAAAATAAAAAAATAATAATGCACTGGGTTAGATGGTCTTAAACCAGAACTGCGGTCTATAGAGAAATAAAAAACAACTGTGGAAGTCCCCCAGCATGGAAATATTCAATTAAATCATCTATTTTAAAACAGGATAAGGATTCTACAAAGTGCTCATCATACAGACCCATTTCACTTTTAAATGTGGAGAATAAGATGCTCATGTCCATTTTAGCTAACAGAATTAATCTTATTATACCTAAACTAATTAACAATGATAAATCTGGTTTATTTTAAATAGACAAGTACAGTATAATATAATAAGAATACATACATTAATAGACCATGCAAATAAAAAAAAAATAACTTTCTATCATTAGTCTCAATTTAGATAAGGCTTTTGACTCAGTTAATTGGTCGTACCTGTTTAAAGCACTTAAAGTGTATAATTTCTCACCTGAGCCAATTGCATTAATTTCTAAGTTATACAAAAACGCTTGTGCTTATGTTAAAATAGGTTATTTTCTTTCTAATTCCTTTAAATTACAAAAAAGGCACAAAACAAGGCTGCCCATTATCACATTTGCTTTTGCATTTGGTATAGAACTCTTTGCTGCTAGTATTAGAGCCAATAAAAACGATAATGGTATAAAAATAAAAGAAGATTTCAAACCAAAGATTCATCTCTTTGCTGATATTTTACTGACAATAGAAAATATCGAAAATTCGTTAGAACATATAATTAGTTCTATGAGTCAGTCTGAAGAAATTTTGAACTTAAGATTTAATCATAATAAAACAAGTACATTATTAATTATAAGCAGTTAAAAACATCAGACAAAAATATTATTACTTCAATTGAAATAGCAATCAAATTAAATACCTTGGTATAACATTATGTCTAATAGTAAAGAAATGACAGCAACTAACTTTCAAAGGGTTGTTGATAAAATTTTAAGTTTAGTCACAAATTGGAGCAAATTCTACTTTACCATGGAAGAACTATTAATGCTTAGTAAGATAGTAATTCTCCCTAAAATATTGTTTGTCTTACAATCTCTAGTACTATCTCCACCAAAAAAAATTGATGAGGAAGACAAATAATATTCTACTGTACTGTTTTGGCATCCTAATAGACGAAGAGTTTCCTTTGATTGGCACAGAAAAGGTTAGGATAATGGTTAAATAAGATTCTACGATATTCAATTGTATGCTACCTCAACAATTGTAAAAGTTATAGCTTTGTGGTTACAATCGTCTAATGATTCAAAATGGAAACAAATACATCAAGAAATATTATTAGTAAATATTAAATATATCACAACCAGTCATAAACAAATTGTCCCTAATAGTTTTATCTGGTTATTAAAATATTTTTGCATACATGGAATAATACCCTCTTCTCAAATTCCTTATTTAAATAAGGTCATTCCCTCTTTCCAAAAGCTCACATATTCTAACCATTTTACTAAAGACTTCATATTTTCTATGTTTCCAGCTGCAGATCTAAATGACTGCTTAGAGACTCATAACTTTAACAAAATGCTAGTATTGAAACAACAAAGTAACTTAATTTATTAGCATCAGTTCTTAAATGTTACTGATATATATGTATATATATATATATATATATATATATAT
Organism: Protopterus annectens; assembly: GCF_019279795.1. Classification (NCBI taxonomy): domain Eukaryota; kingdom Metazoa; phylum Chordata; order Ceratodontiformes; family Protopteridae; genus Protopterus; species Protopterus annectens. The sequence goes on from NC_056744.1 coordinate 992,143,091, forward strand.
ATATATATATATTTATATATATACCACCTTTATCGTTCTTATAAGAAAGGTGCAGTCCGGGTCTGAACTGTCTGCAAACAGCTAAAGTTAACTTTGAACCTAACACCACTCTTAAATATTCAACTGCGGTACCACCTCTATCATTCTTATGAGAAAAGCGCAGTCCGGGTCTGAACTGTCTGCAAACAGCTAAAGTTAACTATGAACCTAAAACCACTCTTAAATATTCAACTGCGGTACCATCTTTATCATTCTTATAAGAAAAGTGCAGCCCACGTCTGAACTGTCTGCAAATAGCTAAAGTTAACTTTGAGTATGTGTCTACCTGTTTGAGCCAATATTCATTTTCCCCTAGAGAGCAATCTGCTTTGGCTTGTAAGCAGCCCCCCCCCACACACACACACTCATCTTCCACTTTTTATCTTATTCCCCTTCTATTAGCAAATAGTATACATAACTGATCTATACTGTGTGTTTGTTAATTAAAACTGAGACCACCGTAGCCTACTGATACAAGGTTATCCTGTTTTTCCACCTGAGAAATGGTTAAGAAATGATTTACAGTTTCAGAGCAGTCCTTGGTCAATTGTGATTATTTCTTAAACACAAACTTGTCCTTGCTTTGGCTCATTAGCAGCAGTACAAAGAACTGCCTGCTCACACCCTTGTTCCCCCTCCCCATTCCCTGTTTATTACCTTAAGACAATCCCAAAGTTAATAAATATTACCTGCGGCAGGCACCATTTTTACAACTACAATCCACTCTGCTACAAGCTCATTAGCAGCAGTACAAAGAACTGCCTGCTCACATCCTTGTTCTCCCCTCCCCCTTACCTGTTTATTAGCTTAAGACAATCCCAAGGTTAAGAAATATTACCTGTGGCAGGCACCATTTTTAAAACTACAACAACTGTGCTACAAGCCCCATGAAGGACCTCAGTGTCTCTCCAGTAAGTGTTTTACAACTGTAAATTCCTATTTATGTTGAATTGTGTTAGACATTTTACAGCTGTATATGTTTATGTTGAATTGTGTTAGACATCTAATATGATTTATGCTTTATTATTGGAAGTTACTATGGCATGCTAGCATTTTGTCTGCACCAAGTTGTTTTTAGTATAATAGTATGGTCTGTTTGCATAGCTGCACCTTGTTCACTAATGTCATTCATGTAATTGTGTTGTCGGTAGACAGCTCATACTAGTGTCTAATTATTTCGATATAATTGTGCAGTTACTGGTAGATAGTATCATATTACACAACCTCGACAGAGTGCTGCTCGCTATATATTTATCTGAGACTGCATAACTGTCTTGAGGTTTTTCTAACAGATGTTTTTCCAAGTGGCGCAGTATCTGCATATACTAGTAGTTGGTTCTAGACATTTTCCTGCATTTACAGTACCTATTTGCTCGGTTTGTTTTATTTAATCTTTCTAATATATTTTTACCATCTCAAGGTGCTTACTCCTCTCTCTACTCTTTTTTTCTAGACCTAACACCACTCTTAAGTATTCAACTGCGGTACCGCCTTTATCATTCTTATAAGAAAAGCGCAGTCCTGGTCTGGACTGTCTGCAAACAGCTAAAGTTAACTTTGAGTATGTGTCTACCTGTTTGAGCCAATATTCATTTTCCCCTGGAGAGCACTCTGCTTAGGCTTGTAAGCAGCCCCCCCACACACACACACACTCATCTTCCACGTTCTCTCTTATTCCCTTCTATTAGCAAATAGTATCCATAACTGATCTATACTGTGTATTTGTTAATTTAAACTGAGACCAGAGTAGCCTACTGATACAAGGTTATCCTGTTTTTCAACCTGAGAAATAGTTAAGAAATGACTTACAGTTTCAGTGCAGTCCTTGGTCAATTATGATTGTTTCTTAAACACAAACTTGTCTTTGCTTGGCTCATTAGCAGCAGGACAAAGAACTGCCTGCTCACATCCTTGTTCTCCCCTCCCCCTTCCCTGTTTATTACCTTAAGACAATCCCAAAGTTAATAAATATTACCTGTGGCAGGCAGCATTTTTACAACTACAATCCACTCTGCTTCAGGATCCATGAAGGAGCTCAGAGTCTCTCCAGTAAGTGTTTTACAACTGCAAATGCCTATTTATGTTGAATTGTGTTAGACATTTTACAACTGTATATGTTTATGTTGAATTGTGTTAGACATATATTATGATTTATGCTTTATTATTGGAAGTTAGTATGCCATGCTAGCATTTTGTCTGCACCAAGTTGTTTTTAGTATAATAGTATGGTCTGTTTGCATAGCTGCACCTTGTTCACTAATGTTATTCATGTAATTGTGCTGTATGTAGACAGCTCATACTGGTGCCTAATTATTTCTATATAATTGTGCTGTTACTGGTTGATAGAATCATATTAGACAACCTCGACAGAGTGCTGCTTGCTATATTTTTATCTGTGACTGCATAACTGTCTTGAGGTTTTTCTAACAGATGTTTTTCCAATTGGCTCAGTATCTGCATATACTAGTAGTTGGTTCAAGACATTTTCCTGCATATACAGTAACTATTTGCTCAGTTTGTTTTTTGTAATCTTTCTAGTATATCTTTACCATCTCAAAGTGCTTACTCCTCTCTGTACTGTTTTTTCTAGACCTAACACCACTCTTAAGTATTCAACTGTGGTACCACCTTTATCATTCTTATAAGAAAAGTGCAGTCCAGGTCTGAACTGTCTGCAAACAGGTAAAGTTAACTTTGAGTATGTCTCTACCTGTTTGAGCCCATATTCATTTTCCCCTGGAGAGCACTCTGCTTTGGCTTGTAAGCAGCCCCGCCCCACCCACACACACACACTCATCTTCCACTTTCTCTCTTATTCCCTTCTATTAGCAAATAGTACCCATAACTGATTAATACTGTGTGTTTTCTAATTTAAACTGAGACCACAGCAGCCTACTGATACAAGGTCATCCTGTTTTTCCATCTGAGAAATGGTTAAGAAATGACTTACAGTTTAAGAGCAGTCCTTGGTTAATTGTGATTGTTTCTTAAACACAAACTTGTCTTTGCATTCGCTCATTAGCAGCAGTACAAAGAACTGCCTGCTCACACCCTTGTTCTCCCCTCCCCTTCCCTGTTTATTACCTTAGGACAATCCCAAAGTTAATAAATATTACCTGTGGCAGGCAGCATTTTTACAACTACAATCCACTCTGCTACAGGCCCGATGAAGGAGCTCAGTGTCTCTCCAGTAAGTGTTTTACAACTGTAAATGCCTATTTATGTTGAATTATGTTAGACATTTTACAACTGTATATGTTTATGTTGAATTGTGTTAGACATCTAATATGATTTATGCTTTATTATTGGAAGTTACTATGCCATGCTAGCATTTTGTCTGCACCAAGTTGTTTTTAGTATAATAGTATGGTCTGTTTGCATAGCTGCACCTTGTTCACTAATGTTATTCATGTAATTGTGTTGTGTGTAGACAGCTCATACTGGTGTCTAATTATTTCTATATAATTGTGCTGTTACTGGTGGATAGAATCATATTAGACAACCTCGACAGAGTGCTGCTCGCTATATTTTTATCTGTGACTGCATAACTGTCTTGAGGTTTTTCTAACAGATGTTTTTCCAATTGGCTCAGTATCTGCATATACTAGTAGTTGGTTCAAGACATTTTCCTGCATATACAGTAGCTATTTGCTCAGTTTGTTTTTTGTAATCTTTCTAATATATCTTTACCATCTCAAAGTGCTTACTCCTCTCTGTACTCTTTTTTCTAGACCTAACACCACTCTTAAGTATTCAACTGCGGTACCACCTTTATCATTCTTATAAGAAAAGTGCAGTCCAGGTCTGAACTGTCTGCAAACAGCTAAAGTTAACTTTGAGTATGTGTCTACCTGTTTGAGCCAATATTCATTTTCCCCTGGACAGCACTCTGCTTTGGCTTGTAAGCAGCCCCCCACACACACACACTCATCTTCCACTTTCTCTCTTATTCCCTTCTATTAGCAAATAGTATCCATAACTGATCTATACTGTGTGTTTGTTAATTTAAACTGAGACCACAGTAGCCTACTGATACAAGGTATCCTGTTTTTCCACCTGAGAAATGGTTAAGAAATGACTTACAGTTTCAGATCAGACCTTGGTCAATTGTGATTGCTTCTTAAACACAAACTTGTCTTTGATTGGCTGAATTGCAGCAATACAAAGAACTGCCTGCTCACACCCTTGTTCTCCCCTCCCCCTTCCCTGTTTATTACCTTAAGACAATCCCAAAGTTAATAAATATTACCTGTGGCAGGCACCATTTTTACAACTACAACCCCTCTGCTACAGGCCCCGAGAAGGAGCTCAGTGTCTCTCCAGCCAGTGTTTTACAACTGTAAATGCCTATTTATGTTGAATTGTGTTAGACATTTTACAACTGTATATGTTTATGTTGAATTGTGTTAGACATCTAATATGATTTATGCTTTATTATTGGAAGTTACTATGCCATGCTAGCATTTTGTCTGCACCAAGTTGTTTTTAGTATAATAGTATGGTCTGTTTGCATAGCTGCACCTTGTTCACTAATGTTATTCATGTAATTGTGTTGTGTGTAGACAGCTCATACTGGTGTCTAATTATTTCTATATAATTGTGCTGTTACTGGTGGATAGAATCATATTAGACAACCTCGACAGAGTGCTGCTCGCTATATTTTTATCTGTGACTGCATAACTGTCTTGAGGTTTTTCTAACAGATGTTTTTCCAATTGGCTCAGTATCTGCATATACTAGTAGTTGGTTCAAGACATTTTCCTGCATATACAGTAGCTATTTGCTCAGTTTGTTTTTGTAATCTTTCTAATATATCTTTACCATCTCAAAGTGCTTACTCCTCTCTGTACTCTTTTTTCTAGACCTAACACCACTCTTAAGTATTCAACTGCGGTACCACCTTTATCATTCTTATAAGAAAAGCACAGTCCGGGTCTGAACTGTCTGCAAACAGCTAAAGTTAACTTTGAGTATGTGTCTACCTGTTTGAGCCAATATTCATTTTCCCTGGAGAGCACTCTGCTTTGGCTTGTAAACAGCCCCCCACACACACACACACACTCATCTTCCACTTTCACTCTTATTCCCTTCTATTAGCAAATAGTATCCATAACTGATCAATACTGTGTGTTTGTTAATTTAAACTGAGACCACAGTAGCCTACTGATACAAGGTTATCCTGTTTTTCCACCTGAGAAATGGTTAAGAAATGACTTACAGTTTCAGAGCAGTCCTTGGTCAATTGTGATTGTTTCTTAAACACAAACTTGTCTTTGCTTTGGCTCATTAGCAGCAGTACAAAGAACTGCCTGCTCACACCCTTGTTCTCCCCCCTTCCCTGTTTATTACCTTAAGACAATCCCAAAGTTAATAAATATTACCTGTGGCAGGCACCATTTTTACAACTACAACCACTCTGCTACAGGCCCCATGAAGGAGCTCAGTGTCTCTCCAGTAAGTGTTTTACAACTGTAAATGCCTATTTATGTTGAATTGTTAGACATTTTACAACTGTATATGTTTATGTTGAATTGTGTTAGACATCTAATATGATTTATGCTTTATTATTGGAAGTTACTATGCCATGCTAGCATTTTGTCTGCACCAAGTTGTTTTTAGTATAATAGTATGGTCTGTTTGCATAGCTGCACCTTGTTCACTAATGTTATTCATGTAATTGTGTTGTGTGTAGACAGCTCATACTGGTGTCTAATTATTTCTATATAATTGTGCTGTTACTGGTGGATAGAATCATATTAGACAACCTCGACAGAGTGCTGCTCGCTATATTTTTATCTGTGACTGCATAACTGTCTTGAGGTTTTTCTAACAGATGTTTTTCCAATTGGCTCAGTATCTGCATATACTAGTAGTTGGTTCAAGACATTTTCCTGCATATACAGTAGCTATTTGCTCAGTTTGTTTTTTGTAATCTTTCTAATATATCTTTACCATCTCAAAGTGCTTACTCCTCTCTGTACTCTTTTTTCTAGACCTATCACCCCTCTTAAGTATTCAACTGCAGTACCACCTTTATCATTCTTATAAGAAAAGTGCAGTCCAGGTCTGAACTGTCTGCAAACAGCTAAAGTTAACTTTGAGTATGTGTCTACCTGTTTGAGCCAATATTCATTTTCCCCTGGAGAGCACTCTGCTTTGGCTTGTAAGCAGCCCCACACACACACACACTCATCTTCCACTTTCTCTTATTCCCTTCTATTAGCAAATAGTATCCATAACTGATCAATACTGTGTGTTTGTTAATTTAAACTGAGACCACAGTAGCCTACTGATACAAGGTTATCCTGTTTTTCCACCTGAGAAATGGTTAAGAAATGACTTACAGTTTCAGAGCAGTCCTTGGTCAATTGTGATTGTTTCTTAAACACAAAATTGTCTTTGCTTTGGCTCATTAGCAGCAGTACAAAGAACTGCCTGCTCACACCCTTGTTCTCCCCTCCCCCTTCCCTGTTTATTACCTTAAGACAATCCCAAAGTTAATAAATATTACCTGTGGCAGGCACCATTTTTACAACTACAATCCATTCTGCTACAGGCCCCATGAAGGAGCTCAGTGTCTCCCCAGTAAGTGTTTTACAACTGTAAATGCCTATTTATGTTGAATTATGTTAGACATTTTACAACTGTATATGTTTATGTTGAATTGTGTTAGACATCTAATATGATTTATGCTTTATTATTGGAAGTTACTATGCCATGCTAGCATTTTGTCTGCACCAAGTTATTTTTAGTATAATAGTATGGTCTGTTTGCATAGCTGCACATTGTTCACTAATGTTATTCATGTAATTGTGTTGTGTGTAGACAGCTCATACTGGTGTCTAATTATTTCTATATAATTGTGCTGTTACTGGTGGATAGAATCATATTAGACAACCTCGACAGAGTGCTGCTCGCTATATTTTTATCTGTGACTGCATAACTGTCTTGAGGTTTTTCTAACAGATGTTTTTCCAATTGGCTCAGTATCTGCATATACTAGTAGTTGGTTCAAGACATTTTCCTGCATATACAGTAGCTATTTGCTCAGTTTGTTTTTTTGTAATCTTTCTAATATATCTTTACCATCTCAAAGTGCTTACTCCTCTCTGTACTTTTTTTCTAGACCTAACACCACTCTTAAGTATTCAACTGTGGTACCACCTTTATCATTCTTATAAGAAAAGCGCAGTCCAGGTCTGAACTGTCTGCAAACAGCTAAAGTTAACTTTGAGTATGTGTCTACCTGTTTGAGCCAATATTCATTTTCCCTGGAGAGCACTCTGCTTTGGCAGCCCCCCACACACACACTCACTCATCTTCCACTTTCTCTTATTCCCTTCTATTAGCAAATAGTATGCATAACTGATCAATACTGTGCGTTTGTTAATTTAAACTGAGACCACAGTAGCCTACTGATACAAGGTTATCCTGTTTTTCCACCTGAGAAATGGTTAAGAAATGACTTACAGTTTCAGAGCAGTCCTTGGTCAATTGTGATTGTTTCTTAAACACAAACTTGTCTTTGCTTTGGCTCATTAGCAGCAGTACAAAGAACTGCCTGCTCACACCCTTGTTCTCCCCTCCCCTTCCCTGTTTATTACCTTAAGACAATCCCAAAGTTAATAAATATTACCTGTGGCAGGCACCATTTTTACAACTACAATCCACTCTGCTACAGGCCCCATGAAGGAGCTCAGTGTCTCTCCAGTAAGTGTTTTACAACTGTAAATGCCTATTTATGTTGAATTGTGTTAGACATTTTACAACTGTATATGTTTATGTTGAATTGTGTTAGACATCTAATATGATTTATGCTTTATTATTGGAAGTTACTATGCCATGCTAGCATTTTGTCTGCACCAAGTTGTTTTTAGTATAATAGTATGGTCTGTTTGCATAGCTGCACCTTGTTCACTAATGTTATTCATGTAATTGTGTTGTGTGTAGACAGCTCATACTGGTGTCTAATTATTTCTATATAATTGTGCTGTTACTGGTGGATAGAATCATATTAGACAACCTCGACAGAGTGCTGCTCGCTATATTTTTATCTGTGACTGCATAACTGTCTTGAGGTTTTTCTAACAGATGTTTTTCCAATTGGCTCAGTATCTGCATATACTAGTAGTTGGTTCAAGACATTTTCCTGCATATACAGTAGCTATTTGCTCAGTTTGTTGTTTGTAATCTTTCTAATATATTTTTACCATCTCAAAGTGCTTACTCCTCTCTGTACTCTTTTTTTCTAGACCTAACACCACTCTTAAGTATTCATCTGAGGTATCACTTTTATCATTCTTATAAGAAAAGCGCAGTCCAGGTCTGAACTGTCTGCAAACAGCTAAAGTTAACTTTGAGTATGTGTCTACCTGTATGAGCCAATATTCATTTTCCACTGGACAGCACTCTGCTTTGGCTTGTAAGCAACCCCCCCCCCACACACACACACTCATCTTCCACTTTCTCTCTTATTCCCTTCTATTAGCAAATAGTATCCATAACTGATCTATACTGTGTGTTTGTTAATTTAAACTGAGACCACAGTAGCCTACTGATACAAGGTTATCCTGTTTTTCCAGCTGAGAAAAGGTTAAGAAATGACTTACAGTTTCAGATCAGACCTTGGTCAATTGTGATTGCTTCTTAAACACAAACTTGTCTTTGATTGGCTCATTTGCAGCAATACAAAGAACTGCCTGCTCACTCCCTTGTTCTCCCCCCCTTCCCTGTTTATTACCTTAAGACAATCCCAAAGTTAATAAATATTGCCTGTGGCAGGCACCATTTTCACAACTACAACCACTCGGCCCCATGAAGGAGCTCAGTGTCTCTCCAGTAAGTGTTTTACAACTGTAAATGCCTATTTATGTTGAATTGTATTAGACATTTTACAACTGTATATGTTTATGTTGAATTGTGTTAGACATCTAATATGATTTATGCTTTATTATTGGAAGTTACTATGCCATGCTAGCATTTTGTCTGCACCAAGTTGTTTTTAGTATAATAGTATGGTCTGTTTGCATAGCTGCACCTTGTTCACTAATGTTATTCATGTAATTGTGTTGTGTGTAGACAGCTCATACTGGTGTCTAATTATTTCTATATAATTGTGCTGTTACTGGTGGATAGAATCATATTAGACAACCTCGACAGAGTGCTGCTCGCTATATTTTTATCTGTGACTGCATAACTGTCTTGAGGTTTTTCTAACAGATGTTTTTCCAATTGGCTCAGTATCTGCATATACTAGTAGTTGGTTCAAGACATTTTCCTGCATATACAGTAGCTATTTGCTCAGTTTGTTTTTTGTAATCTTTCTAATATATCTTTACCATCTCAAAGTGCTTACTCCTCTCTGTACTCTTTTTTTCTAGACCTAACACCACTCTTAAGTATTCAACTGCGGTACCACCTTTATCATTCTTATAAGAAAAGTGCAGTCTGGGTCTGAACTGTCTGCAAACAGCTAAAGTTAACTTTGAGTATGTGTCTACCTGTTTGAGCCAATATTCATTTTCCCCTGGAGAGCACTCTGCTTTGGCTTGTAAGCAGTCCCCCACACTAACAAAAACTCATCTTCCACTTTCTCTCTTATTCCCTTCTATTAGCAAATAGTATCCATAACTGATCAATACTGTGTGTTTGTTAATTTAAACTGAGACCACAGTAGCCTACTGATACAAGGTTATCCTGTTTTTCCACCTGAGAAATGGTTAAGAAATGACTTACAGTTTCAGAGCAGTCCTTGGTCAATTGTGATTGTTTCTTAAACACAAACTTGTCTTTGCTTTGGCTCATTAGCAGCAGTGCAAAGAATTGCCTGCTCACACCCTTGTTCTCCCCCCCTTCCCTTTTTATTACCTTAAGACGTTCCTAAAGTTAATAAATATTACCTGTGGCAGGCACCATTTTTACAACTACAATCCACTCTGCTACAGGCCCCATGAAGGAGCTCAGTGTCTCTCCAGTAAGTGTTTTACAACTGTAAATGCCTATTTATGTTGAATTGTGTTAGACATTTTACAACTGTATATGTTTATGTTGAATTGTGTTAGACATCTAATATGATTTATGCTTTATTATTGGAAGTTACTATGCCATGCTAGCATTTTGTCTGCACCAAGTTGTTTTAGTATAATAGTATGGTCTGTTTGCATAGCTGCACCTTGTTCACTAATGTTATTCATGTAATTGTGTTGTGTGTAGACAGCTCATACTGGTGTCTAATTATTTCTATATAATTGTGCTGTTACTGGTGGATAGAATCATATTAGACAACCTCGACAGAGTGCTGCTCGCTATATTTTTATCTGTGACTGCATAACTGTCTTGAGGTTTTTCTAACAGATGTTTTTCCAATTGGCTCAGTATCTGCATATACTAGTAGTTGGTTCAAGACATTTTCCTGCATATACAGTAGCTATTTGCTCAGTTTGTTTTTGTAATCTTTCTAATATATCTTTACCATCTCAAAGTGCTTACTCCTCTCTGTACTCTTTTTTTTCTAGACCTAACACCACTCTTAAGTATTCAACTGTGGTACCACCTTTATCATTCTTATAAGAAAAGCGCAGTCCAGGTCTGAACTGTCTGCAAACAGCTAAAGTTAACTTTGAGTATGTGTCTACCTGTTTGAGCCAATATTCATTTTCCCCTGGAGAGCACTCTGCTTTGGCTTGTAAGCAGCCCCCCCACACACACACACACACTCATCTTCCACTTTCTCTCTTATTCCCTTCTATTAGCAAATAGTATCCATAACTGATCAATACTGTGTGTTTGTTAATTTAAACTGAGACCACAGTAGCCTACTGATACAAGGTTATCCTGTTTTTCCACCTGAGAAATGGTTAAGAAATGACTTACAGTTTCAGAGCAGTCCTTGGTCAATTGTGATTGTTTCTTAAACACAAACTTGTCTTTGCTTTGGCTCATTAGCAGCAGTACAAAGAACTGCCTGCTCACACCCTTGTTCTCCCCCCTTCCCTGTTTATTACCTTAAGACAATCCCAAAGTTAATAAATATTACCTGTGGCAGGCACCATTTTACAACTACAATCCACTCTGCTACAGGCCCCATGAAGGAGCTCAGTGTCTCTCCAGTAAGTGTTTTACAACTGTAAATGCCTATTTATGTTGAATTGTGTTAGACATTTTACAACTGTATATGTTTATGTTGAATTGTGTTAGACATCTAATATGATTTATGCTTTATTATTGGAAGTTACTATGCCATGCTAGCATTTTGTCTGCACCAAGTTGTTTTTAGTATAATAGTATGGTCTGTTTGCATAGCTGCACCTTGTTCACTAATGTTATTCATGTAATTGTGTTGTGTGTAGACAGCTCATACTGGTGTCTAATTATTTCTATATAATTGTGCTGTTACTGGTGGATAGAATCATATTAGACAACCTCGACAGAGTGCTGCTCGCTATATTTTTATCTGTGACTGCATAACTGTCTTGAGGTTTTTCTAACAGATGTTTTTCCAATTGGCTCAGTATCTGCATATACTAGTAGTTGGTTCAAGACATTTTCCTGCATATACAGTAGCTATTTGCTCAGTTTGTTTTTTGTAATCTTTCTAATATATCTTTACCATCTCAAAGTGCTTACTCCTCTCTGTACTTTTTTCTAGACCTAACACCACTCTTAAGTATTCAACTGCGGTACCACCTTTATCATTCTTATAAGAAAAGCGCAGTCCAGGTCTGAACTGTCTGCAAACAGCTAAAGTTAACTTTGAGTATGTGTCTACCTGTTTGAGCCAATATTCATTTTCCCCTGAAGAGCACTCTGCTTTGGCTTGTAAGCAGCCCCCCCACACACACACACACTCATCTTCCACTTTCTCTCTTATTCCCTTCTATTAGCAAATAGTATCCATAACTGATCAATACTGTGTGTTTGTTAATTTAAACTGAGACCACAGTAGCCTACTGATACAAGGTTATCCTGTTTTTCCACCTGAGAAATGGTTAAGAAATGACTTACAGTTTCAGAGCAGTCCTTGGTCAATTGTGATTGTTTCTTAAACACAAACTTGTCTTTGCTTTGGCTCATTAGCAGCAGTACAAAGAACTGCCTGCTCACACCCTTGTTCTCCCTCCCCTTCCCTGTTTATTACCTTAAGACAATCCCAAAGTTAATAAATATTACCTGTGGCAGGCACCATTTTTAAAACTACAACCACTCTGCTACAGGCCCCATGAAGGAGCTCAGTGTCTCTCCAGTAAGTGTTTTACAACTGTAAATGCCTATTTATGTTGAATTGTGTTAGACATTTTACAACTGTATATGTTTATGTTGAATTGTGTTAGACATCTAATATGATTTATGCTTTATTATTGGAAGTTACTATGCCATGCTAGCATTTTGTCAGCACCAAGTTGTTTTTAGTATAATAGTATGGTCTGTTTGCATAGCTGCACCTTGTTCACAAATGTTATTCATGTGATTGTGTTGTGTGTAGACAGCTTATACTGGTGTCTAATTATTTCTATTTAATTTTGCTGTTACTGGTGGATAGAATCATATTAGACAACATTGACAGAGTGCTGCTCGCTATATTTTTATCTGTGACTGCATAACTGTCTTGAGGTTTTTCTAACAGATGTTTTTCCAATTGGCTCAGTATCTGCATATACTAGTAGTTTGTTCAAGACATTTTCCTGCATATACAGTAGCTTTTTGCTCAGTTTGTTTTTGTAATCTTTCTAATATAACTTTAAAATCTCAAAGTGCTTACTCCTCTCTGTACTCTATTTTCTAGACCTAACACCACTCGTAAGTATTCAACTGCGGTACCACCTTTATCATTCTTATAAGAAAAGCGCAGTCTGGGTCTGAACTGTCTGCAAACAGCTAAAGTTAACTTTGAGTATGTGTCTACCTGTTTGAGCCAATATTCATTTTCCCCTGGAGAACACTCTGCTTTGGCTTTTAAGCAGCCCCCCCACACACACACACACATCTTCCACTTTCTCTTATTCCCTTCTATTAGCAAATAGTATCCATAACTGATCAATACTGTGTGTTTGTTAATTTAAACTGAGACCACAGTAGCCTACTGATACAAGGTTATCCTGTTTTTCCACCTGAGAAATGGTTAAGAAATGACTTACAGTTTCAGAGCAGTCCTTGGTCAATTGTGATTGTTTCTTAAACACAAACTTGTCTTTGCTTTGGCTCATTAGCAGCAGTACAAAGAACTGCCTGCTCACACCCTTGTTCTCCCCTCCCCCTTCCCTGTTTATTACCTTAAGACAATCCCAAAGTTAATAAATATTACCTGTGGCAGGCACCATTTTTACAACTACAATCCACTCTGCTACAGGCCCCATGAAGGAGCTCAGTGTCTCTCCAGTAAGTGTTTTACAACTGTAAATGCCTATTTATGTTGAATTGTGTTAGACATTTTACAACTGTATATGTTTATGTTGAATTGTGTTAGACATCTAATATGATTTATGCTTTATTATTGGAAGTTACTATGCCATGCTAGCATTTTGTCTGCACCAAGTTGTTTTTAGTATAATAGTATGGTCTGTTTGCATAGCTGCACCTTGTTCACTAATGTTATTCATGTAATTGTGTTGTGTGTAGACAGCTCATACTGGTGTCTAATTATTTCTATATAATTGTGCTGTTACTGGTGGATAGAATCATATTAGACAACCTCGACAGAGTGCTGCTCGCTATATTTTTATCTGTGACTGCATAACTGTCTTGAGGTTTTTCTAACAGATGTTTTTCCAATTGGCTCAGTATCTGCATATACTAGTAGTTGGTTCAAGACATTTTCCTGCATATACAGTAGCTATTTGCTCAGTTTGTTTTTTGTAATCTTTCTAATATATCTTTACCATCTCAAAGTGCTTACTCCTCTCTGTACTCTTTTTTTCTAGACCTAACACCACTCTTAAGTATTCAACTGCGGTACCACCTTTATCATTCTTATAAGAAAAGTGCAGTCCAGGTCTGAACTGTCTGCAAACAGCTAAAGTTAACTTTGAGTATATGTCTACCTGTTTGAGCGATTATTAATTTTCCCTGGAGAGGACTCTGCTTTGGCTTGTAAGCAGCCCCCCCCCCACACACACACACACACTCATCTTCCACTTTCTCTCTTATTCCCTTCTATTAGCAAATAGTATCCATAACTGATCAATACTGTGTGTTTGTTAATTTAAACTGAGACCACAGTAGCCTACTGATACAAGGTTATCCTGTTTTTCCACCTGAGAAATGGTTAAGAAATGACTTACAGTTTCAGAGCAGTCCTTGGTCAATTGTGATTGTTTCTTAAACACAAACTTGTCTTTGCTTTGGCTCATTAGCAGCAGTACAAAGAACTGCCTGCTCACACCCTTGTTCTCCCTCCCCTTCCCTGTTTATTACCTTAAGACAATCCCAAAGTTAATAAATATTACCTGTGGCAGGCACCATTTTTACAACTACAATCCACTCTGCTACAGGCCCCATGAAGAGCTCAGTGTCTCTCCAGTAAGTGTTTTACAACTGTAAATGCCTATTTATGTTGAATTGTGTTAGACATTTTACAACTGTATATGTTTATGTTGAATTGTGTTAGACATCTAATATGATTTATGCTTTATTATTGGAAGTTACTATGCCATGCTAGCATTTTGTCTGCACCAAGTTGTTTTTAGTATAATAGTATGGTCTGTTTGCATAGCTGCACCTTGTTCACTAATGTTATTCATGTAATTGTGTTGTGTGTAGACAGCTCATACTGGTGTCTAATTATTTCTATATAATTGTGCTGTTACTGGTGGATAGAATCATATTAGACAACCTCGACAGAGTGCTGCTCGCTATATTTTTATCTGTGACTGCATAACTGTCTTGAAGTTTTTCTAACAGATGTTTTTCCAATTGGCTCAGTATCTGCATATACTAGTAGTTGGTTCAAGACATTTTCCTGCATATACAGTAGCTATTTGCTCAGTTTGTTTTTTGTAATCTTTCTAATATATCTTTACCATCTCAAAGTGCTTACTCCTCTCTGTACTCTATTTTCTAGACCTAACACCACTCGTAAGTATTCAACTGCGGTACCACCTTTATCTTTCTTATAAGACAAGCACAGTCCGGGACAGAACTGAACTGTCTGCAAACAGCAAAAGTTAGTTTTGAGTATGTGTCTACCTGTTTGAGTCAATATTCATTTTCCCCTGGAGAGCACTCTGCTTTGGCTTGCTTGTAAGCACCCCCCACACACACACACACACACACATCTTCCACTTTCTCTTATTCCCTTCTATTAGCAAATAGTATCCATAACTGATCAATACTGTGTGTTTGTTAATTTAAACTGAGACCACAGTAGCCTACTGATACAAGGTTATCCTGTTTTTCCACCTGAGAAATGGTTAAGAAATGACTTACAGTTTCAGAGCAGTCCTTGGTCAATTGTGATTGTTTCTTAAACACAAACTTGTCTTTGCTTTGGCTCATTAGCAGCAGTACAAAGAACTGCCTGCTCACACCCTTGTTCTCCCCCCCCTTCCCTGTTTATTACCTTAAGACAATCCCAAAGTTAATAAATATTACCTGTGGCAGGCACCATTATTAAAACTACAATCCACTCTGCTACAGGCCCCATGAAGGAGCTCAGTGTCTCTCCAGTAAGTGTTTTACAACTGTAAATGCCTATTTATGTTGAATTGTGTTAGACATTTTACAACTGTATATGTTTATGTTGAATTGTGTTAGACATCTAATATGATTTATGCTTTATTATTGGAAGTTACTATGCCATGCTAGCATTTTGTCTGCACCAAGTTGTTTTAGTATAATAGTATGGTCTGTTTGCATAGCTGCACCTTGTTCACTAATGTTATTCATGTAATTGTGTTGTGTGTAGACAGCTCATACTGGTGTCTAATTATTTCTATATAATTGTGCTGTTACTGGTGGATAGAATCATATTAGACAACCTCGACAGAGTGCTGCTCGCTATATTTTTATCTGTGACTGCATAACTGTCTTGAGGTTTTTCTAACAGATGTTTTTCCAATTGGCTCAGTATCTGCATATACTAGTAGTTGGTTCAAGACATTTTCCTGCATATACAGTAGCTATTTGCTCAGTTTGTTGTTTGTAATCTTTCTACTATATCTTTACCATCTCAAAGTGCTTACTCCTCTCTGTACTGTTTTTTCTAGACCTAACACCACTCTTAAGTATTCAACTGTGGTACCACCTTTATCATTCTTATAAGAAAAGTGCAGTCCGGGTCTGAACTGTCTGCAAACAGCTAAAGTTAACTTTGAGTATGTGTCTACCTGTTTGAGCCAATATTCATTATCCCTGAGAGCACTCTGCTTTGGCTTGTAAGCAGCCCCCCACACACACACACACTCATCTTCCACTTTCTCTCTTATTCCCTTCTATTAGCAAATAGTATCCATAACTGATCAATACTGTGTGTTTGTTAATTTAAACTGAGACCACAGTAGCCTACTGATACAAGGTTATCCTGTTTTTCCACCTGAGAAATGGTTAAGAAATGACTTACAGTTTCAGAGCAGTCCTTGGTCAATTGTGATTGTTTCTTAAACACAAACTTGTCTTTGCTTTGGCTCATTAGCAGCAGTACAAAGAACTGCCTGCTCACACCCTTGTTCTCCCTCCCCTTCCCTGTTTATTACCTTAAGACAATCCCAAAGTTAATAAATATTACCTGTGGCAGGCACCATTTTTAAAACTACAACCACTCTGCTACAGGCCCCATGAAGGAGCTCAGTGTCTCTCCAGTAAGTGTTTTACAACTGTAAATGCCTATTTATGTTGAATTGTGTTAGACATTTTACAACTGTATATGTTTATGTTGAATTGTGTTAGACATCTAATATGATTTATGCTTTATTATTGGAAGTTACTATGCCATGCTAGCATTTTGTCTGCACCAAGTTGTTTTTAGTATAATAGTATGGTCTGTTTGCATAGCTGCACCTTGTTCACTAATGTTATTCATGTAATTGTGTTGTGTGTAGACAGCTCATACTGGTGTCTAATTATTTCTATATAATTGTGCTGTTACTGGTGGATAGAATCATATTAGACAACCTCGACAGAGTGCTGCTCGCTATATTTTTATCTGTGACTGCATAACTGTCTTGAGGTTTTTCTAACAGATGTTTTTCCAATTGGCTCAGTATCTGCATATACTAGTAGTTGGTTCAAGACATTTTCCTGCATATACAGTAGCTATTTGCTCAGTTTGTTTTTGTAATCTTTCTAATATATCTTTACCATCTCAAAGTGCTTACTCCTGTCTATACTCTTTTTTTCGAGACCTAACACCACTCTTAAGTATTCAACTGTGGTACCACCTTTATCATTCTTATAAGAAAAGCGCAGTCCAGGTCTGAACTGTCTGCAAACAGCTAAAGTTAACTTTGAGTATGTGTCTACCTGTTTGAGCCAATATTCATTTTCCCCTCTAGAGCACTCTGCTTTGTCTTGTAAGCAGCACCCCCCACACACACTCTCATCTTCCACTTTCTCTCTTATTCCCTTCTATTAGCAAATAGTATCCATAACTGATCAATACTGTGTGTTTGTTAATTTAAACTGAGACCACAGTAGCCTACTGATACAAGGTTATCCTGTTTTTCCACCTGAGAAATGGTTAAGAAATGACTTACAGTTTCAGAGCAGTCCTTGGTCAATTGTGATTGTTTCTTAAACACAAACTTGTCTTTGCTTTGGCTCATTAGCAGCAGTACAAAGAACTGCCTGCTCACACCCTTGTTCTCCCCTCCCCTTCCCTGTTTATTACCTTAAGACAATCCCAAAGTTAATAAATATTACCTGTGGCAGGCACCATTTTAAAACCACAATCCACTCTGCTACAGGCCCCATGAAGGAGCTCAGTGTCTCTCCAGTAAGTGTTTTACAACTGTAAATGCCTATTTATGTTGAATTGTGTTAGACATTTTACAACTGTATATGTTTATGTTGAATTGTGTTAGACATCTAATATGATTTATGCTTTATTATTGGAAGTTACTATGCCATGCTAGCATTTTGTCTGCACCAAGTTGTTTTAGTATAATAGTATGGTCTGTTTGCATAGCTGCACCTTGTTCACTAATGTTATTCATGTAATTGTGTTGTGTGTAGACAGCTCATACTGGTGTCTAATTATTTCTATATAATTGTGCTGTTACTGGTGGATAGAATCATATTAGACAACCTCGACAGAGTGCTGCTCGCTATATTTTTATCTGTGACTGCATAACTGTCTTGAGGTTTTCTAACAGATGTTTTTCCAATTGGCTCAGTATCTGCATATACTAGTAGTTGGTTCAAGACATTTTCCTGCATATACAGTAGCTATTTGCTCAGTTTGTTTTTTGTAATCTTTCTAATATATCTTTACCATCTCAAAGTGCTTACTCCTCTCTGTACTCTTTTTTCTAGACCTAACACCACTCTTAAGTATTCAACTGCGGTACCACCTTTATCATTCTTATAAGAAAAGTGCAGTCCAGGTCTGAACTGTCTGCAAACAGCTAAAGTTAACTTTGAGTATGTGTCTACCTGTTTGAGCCAATATTCATTTTTCCCCTGGAGAGCACTCTGCTTTGGCTTGTAAGCAGCCCCCCACACACACACACACTCATCTTCCACTTTCTCTCTTATTCCCTTCTATTAGCAAATAGTATCCATAACTGATCAATACTGTGTGTTTGTTAATTTAAACTGAGACCACAGTAGCCCACTGATACAAGGTTATCCTGTTTTTCCACCTGAGAAATGGGTAAGAAATGACTTACAGTTTCAGAGCAGTCCTTGGTCAATTGTCATTGTTTCTTAAACACAAACTTGTCTTTGCTTTGGCTCATTAGCAGCAGTACAAAGAACTGCCTGCTCACACCCTTGTTCTCCCCTCCCCCTTTCCTGTTTTTTTTCCTTAAGATAATCCCAAAGTTAATAAATATTACCTGTGGCAGGCACCATTTTTGCAACTACAATCCACTCTGCTACAGGCCCCATGAAGGAGCTCAGTGTCTCTCCAGTAAGTGTTTTACAACTGTAAATGCCTATTTATGTTGAAATGTGTTAGACATTTTACAACTGTATATGTTTATGTTT